>NW_022436965.1:26467569-26469839 GCF_009761245.1 Sapajus apella
GTCAGGAGTTCAAGACCAGCCTGGTCAATATGGTGAAACCCCATCTCAACTAAAAAATGCAAAAATTATCCAGGCATGGTGGCACATGCCTGTAAACCCAGCTACTCAGGAGGCTGAGGTAGAGAATTGCTTGAACCCAGGAGGCGGAGGATGCAGTGAGCCAAGATTGCGCTACTGCACTCCAGCCTGGGTGCCAGAGCGAGACTGCATCTCAAAAAACAAACAAAAAACAAAACAAAACAAAAAAATCAACTTACATAAATCAGTAACACTGCTATACACCAACAACCACCAAGCTGAAAAATCAAATCAAGAACTCAATTCCCTTTACAATAAATGCAAAAATAAAAAATAAAATACCTAGAAATATACTTAACTAAGGGGGTAAAAGATGTCTACAAGGAGAACTACCAAACACTGCTGAAAGATATCATAGATGACACAAACAAATGGCAATACATTCCCTGCTTATGGATTGAAAAAATCAATATCATGAAAATGACCATACTACCCAAAACAATCTACAAATTTGATGTTATTCCTATCAAAATATCAACATTGTTTTTCACAGAATTAGGAAAAAAATTCTAAAATTCATATGGAACCAAAAAAGAGCCCAAATAACCAAAGCAATCCTAAGCAAAAAGAACGAATCTGGAGGAATCACATTATCAAACATCAAATTATACTACAAGGCTATAGTAACCCAAACAGCATGGTACTGGTGTAAAAGCAGATACACAGGTCAATGGAACAGAATAGACAACCCAGAAATAAAGCCAAATACTTATAACTGACTGATCTTCAATAAAGCATACAAAAACATACCTTGGAAATGATAATCTATTCAACAAATGATGCTGGATAAACTGAACAGCCACAAGTAGAAAAGAATGAAACTAGATACCTATCTCTCACCATATACAAAATTAATTCAAGCCAGGCACAGTGGCTCAAGCCTATAACCCTAGCACTTTGGGAGGCCGAGGTAGCAGATTGCCTGAGCTCAAGAGTTGGAGACCAGCCTGGGCAACACAGTGAAACCCCATCTGTACTAAAATATTAAAAAAAAAAAAAAAATTAGTCGGGTGTGGCAGTGTGCCCCTGTAGTCCCAGCTACTCAGGAGGCTGAGGCCGGAGAATTGCTTGAACCCAGGAGGCAGAGGTTGCAGTGAGCCAAGATCCCACCACTGCACTCCAGCCTGGCAACAGAGCAAGACACCATCTCTGAGAAAAAAAAAAATAAAGAATTAAAATCTAAGACCTAAAACTGTAACAATTCTGAAAAAAAAATCTAGGAAAAACTCTTCTGGACATTGGCCTATGCAAAGAATTTGTGGCTAAGACCCCAAAAGTACAACAAAAACAAAAATAAATAAATGGGACCTAGGCCGGGCGCAGTGGCTCAAGCCTGTAATCCCAGCACTTTGGGAGGCCGAGGCGGGTGGATCACGAGGTCAAGAGATCGAGACCATCCTGGTTAACGTGGTGAAACCCCGTTTCTACTAAAACTACAAAAAAATTAGCTGGGCATGGTGGCGCGTGCCTGTAGTCCCAGCTACTCAGGAGGCTGAGGCAGGAGAATTGCTTGAACCCAGGAGGCGGACGTTGCGGTGAGCGGAGATCGCGCCATTGCACTCCAGCCTGGGTAACAAGAGCGAAACTCCGTCTCCAAAATAAATAAATAAATAAATAAATAAATGGGACCTGATTAAACTAATAAGCTTCTGAACAGCAAAAGAAATAATAATCAGAGTAAACAGATGACCGAGAAAATGAGAGAAAATACTCACAAATTATGTATTCAACAAAGGACTAATATCCAGAATTTACAATGAACTCAAACAAATCAGCGAGAAAAAAAAAAAAAAAACAAATAATTCCACTAAAAAGTAGCAAATGACATGAATAGACATTTCTCAAAAGAAGATACACAAATGGCCAAGAAACATGAAAAAATGTTCAACATCACTAATCAACAGGTAAATGCAAATTAAAACCACAGTGAGATAACCACCTTAACCCCAGTCAGAGTGGACATTATTAAAAAGTAAAAAAAAACAGGGCTGGCCATGGTGGCTCATGCCTGTAATCCCAGCACTTTGGGAGGCTGAGGCGGGTGGGTCACAAGGTCAGGAGTTCGAGACCAGCCTGGCCAACATAGTGAAACCCCATCTCTACTAAAATCAAAAATTAGCTGGGCATGGAGGTGGGTCCCAGTATTCCCAGCTACTCGGGGGGCTGAGGCAGAAGAATCGCTTGAACCCGGG
>NW_022436965.1:26469939-26559093 GCF_009761245.1 Sapajus apella
AAAAAAAAAAAAAAAAAAGTCAAAAAACAATAGATGTTGGCATGAATGTTGTGTAAAAAAACACTGCTGCTGAGAATGTAAATTAGTACAACCTCTATGAAAAACAGTATGGAGAGTTCTCAAAGAACTAAAAGTAGGTCAGGCGTGGTGGCTCACACCTGTAATCCCAGCACTTTGGGAGGTCGACGTGGGCGGATCACCTGAGGTCAGGAGTTCAAAATTAGCCTGAACAACATGGCAAAACTCCATCTCTACAAATCATACAAAATTAGCTGGGTGTGATGGCGCATGCCTGTAATCCCAGCTACTTGGGAGGCTAAGGCAAGAGAATCGCATGAGCCCGAGAGGAGGAGGTTTCAGTGAGCCAAGATCACACCACTGCACTCCAACTCCAGCCTGGCAACAAGAGTGAAACTCTGTCTAAAAAAAATCCTAAACTAAAAGTAGATCTACTATTCAATCCAGCAACCCACTACTGGGTATCTACCAAAGAAATAGAAATCACTACATCAAAAACACACTTGCATACATCTATTTACTGTAGCACACACAATTGCAAAGATATGGAATCAAACTAAGTATTCATCAACTGATGAGTAGATAAAGAAAATATGGTGTGTGTGTGTACATTCATGTATATATACAAATATATGTGTATACATGTGCATGCATATATACATACATGCACACATATACACATTCATGTATATACATATATTGTGTATATGTATACATGTATGTTTACATTAAAAAAGACTAAAGAGATGGCTGAGTAGTATTTTTATGGCTGAATAGTATTCCATGGTGTGTGTTTGTATGTGTGCATGTATGTGTATATGTATACACACAAACACATACCATGGAATACTACTCTGCCACGAAAATGAATGAAATAATGTCTCTTACAGCAAGCTGGATGGAGCTGGAGGCCATTATTCTAACTGAAGTGACTTAGGAATTGAAAAACAAACACTGGGTGTCCTCACTTACAAGTCAGAGCTAAGCTATGGGTATGCAAAGGCATTCAGAGTGGTCTAATGGACATTGGAGACTCAGAAGGGTGGAGGGTGAGAGGTGGGTAAGACATGAAAAACTACCTAGTAAGTACAATATACACTACTCGAATGATAGGTACACTAAAACCCCAGACTTCACTGCTATACAATGCATCCATGTAACCAAAAACTACTTGTACCCCTTGTACCCCTAAAGCTTCTGAAATTTAAAAAAAAAACAAGTCATGAAAGACAAAGAAAAGCAAAACTACTACACATTAATGAAGACTAAAGAGATATAACAACTAGATGTATTATAATAGCCTGGCTTAGATGCTAGGCAAGAACAAAATTTTTTTGTTATATAGAATATTAATGGTAAAATTTAAATAAAGTCTGTAGAGAAGATAATGATACTGCATCAATATTAATTTTTTTTATTTGAAAACTGCACTGTGATTATGTAAGAAAATATTCTTGTTCTTAGGAAATCCACACTGAAGGACTTATAGATGAAGGAACATCTTGTCTGCAACTCACTCTTAAATGGTTCAAGAAAAAAACTGTGTGTGTGTGTGTGTGTGTGTATAGATAGATGAAGGGATGAATGAATATGAGAAAGGAAGACTGGGGAAAGCTGGGTGAAGGATAAATTGGAGTTCTGCGTCCTATTTTTGCAATTTTCCTCTGTGTTTGAAACAATTTCAAAATAAGAAATAAAAAAATCTCAAATATACAGAACAGTAAATACAATATATGCTCTCTCTTGTTAGATTTAGGAAGAAGGAAATATATATTTTTACATTTGCAAAAGACAAACACTGAAAAGATCATTTAAAAACTCATTTTAAAGTTTGTTTTCATAGGGTGAAAGAGGACACAGGGTAATGATAGACATCTCTGGGGCGCGGTGGTCCACTCCTGTAATCCCGGCACTTTGGGAGGCCAAGGCAGGTGGATCACTTGAGGTCAGGAGTTTGAGACCAGCCTGGCCAATATGGCAAAACCCCGTCTCTAATAAAAATACAAAAATTAGCCAGGCATGGCAGCACAGGCCTGTGGTCCCAACTACTCAGGAGGCTGAGGCAGGAGAATTGCTTGAACATGGGAGGCAGAGGTTGTAGTGAGCTGAGAACAGACATCTCTGAATATATCATGTTAATAGCTTTGAATTTGGAATCACATGTTTTAGATATTCAAAAAATAAACATTTTTTAAAGATCAGTAAAATATGGAAACAAACTGAAAGCAAATGAGCCTACTATTGTCTGAAATTGGTGGCATAAACATATAGAGAAAATAAATATTCCAAAGATTTTCAGAACACAGTATTTTAACATAAATACTAGTGGAATATATTCTAAAGACAAAGAGAGCTACAGTATTATCAGCAGAAATATTGGTATTTTTAAAACTATTCTATATATACTATTGATAAAACAACTAATTACATTGACATAATATTAAGAACCAAGATTTTGAATAAAAAGAAAAATGTACAAGTATAAAATTAAAGAAGTTTAAATCCTGTAATGTTAGTTGTAATTAAAAATTGGGGGCTAGGTACCATGGTTCACACCTGTAATCCCAGTACTTTGGGAGGCTGAGGTAGGAAGATAGCTTGAACTGAGTTTGCAACCAGCCTGGGAAACATAGTGAAATCCCATCTCTACAAAAAAACACAAAAATTAGCTGGGCGTAGTGGCAGGTTCCTATAGTCCCAGCTAATCAGGAGGCTGAGGTGGAAGGATCGTATGAGCCTGGGAGGCGGAGGTTGCAGTGAGCTAAGATCATGCCGCTACACTCCAACCTGGGTATACTCTACCCTATAATTTCAGATTTGGTAACATCCTGTGTGAAATAAAAATTGAAATAATTCATATTTTGTTACATGCCCACCATAGAGTTTATTGTAGTTTTCAGCACTGGGATTGTTTAACATTGATGATATCTGAAAGCACTGTTCTGGATACATCGTTAGAAGCCAAGTTTCCCTCAACAAATAGATCACGTCTTGCTTTATACCATTGACATTTGCTAATTATTGTCTAGAGAAAAATTGTCAGGAACAATAGATCACGTCTTGCTTTATACCATTGACATTTGCTAATTATTGTCTAGAGAAAAATTGTCAGGAACAATCTTGTAATATAATCAATGGGAGCTTCTCTACTTAAATATTCTTGAAATTAATTATCTTACAAAGTGAAGAGGTCATTTATAATTACAGTAATCACCCTAATTTATCTGTTGATAAATTCAAATTTTTAAATACTAGGTTGTCAAAATAGAGGTTCACCTGCATTGTAATATGCTTGTTTCAAAGGACCTTAACTACAGTATTTAGAAATGGGTTATTCCGCCCCAACTGCAAACATTTAATTATTGCTTTATGTACTCTATGTGGGAACATGATCTGAACAATTATCCCACATCCCCAAAGAGGTGAGGATTCTACTTCCTGAGACAGTTCAGACACTTAGAGAAGCCAGAATCCTTTTTCTAAAGTAAAAACAATACAAAGTAATGATTGTTAACTTTCACTGTTATTTTTATTGTTATTGTTTATAATAGTTAACATTTACTGGGTACTTCGTATATGGCAGACATGGTGCTAAGCACTTACAGTCTCCTCGGTTTACCACTTCCTGAGACTCTCAGGAGATGATATGCCCAAAGTCACACAGCTGTAAAGGGCAAAGCCAGTGTCCTCCACTGTCTTCCTCTGTAAATGGAGATGCCATATCTGTCACTACCAGCTGTGATGTTTGGGGCAATTCACTTGGCCTGTTTTCTAGTCTGCACAATGAGGAGGTTGACTTAAACATCCTCTCCAAGGCCAGACGTAGTAGCTCACACCTGTAACCCCAGCAGGTTTGAGAGGCTGAGACGGGTGGATCACTTGAGGTCAGGAGTTCCAGACCAGTCTGGCCAAATCCTGTCTCCACTAAAGACATAAAAATTAGCCGGGTAGCATGCACCTGTAATCCTAGCTACTTGGGAGGCTAAGGCAGGAGAATCGTTTGAACCTGGGAGGCGGAGGTTGTAATAAGCCAAGATCGTGCCACTACACTTGATCCTGGGTGACACAGCAAGACTTTGTCTCAAAAAAGAAAATAAAATAAACATTCTCTCCAAGTCTGAAGTAATCAGTCTACCCCTCTCAAATGCAGTTTTTCAAATGAAAAAAAAAAATCCTAGTGTGCCAAGTTCTTTAGCAGAAAGGCATCTCCCTATATATGTCTCGATTGGGCTTTGCAGTGATCCCCCAGCTGAGCTCCTCATGAGAAATTCTGCTCATCAGAGATGTGGAAGAATGGGAAATTACAGTGCCAGAGGTCTTTTCAGAACCCATACCCAAGAGAGATGAACACTGGGATTAGGGAGCAGAGGCATCTACACTTTTGTAAGTATCTTTGTAGCAACAGAATGCGGAAAAAGATATGTTAAAAGATATGAGGGAAAAAAATCTAAAAGAATTCTGATATGGTTTGGCTGTGTCTCCACCCAAATCTCATCTTGAATTGTAGCTCCCGTAATTCCCACATGTGGTGAGAGGGACCCAGTGGGAAATAATGGAATCATGGAGGCGGTTTCCGCTATACTGTTCTCCTAGTAGTAAATAAGTCTCACGAGATCTCATGTTTTTATACGGCATTCCCCCTTTTACGTGGCTGTCATTTTCCCTCTTGCCTATTGCTGTGTAAGACGTGCCTTTCGCCTTCCAACATGATTGTGAGGCTTCCCCGGCCACGTGGAACTGTGAGTCCATTAAACCTCTTTTTCTTTATAAATTACCCAGTCTCAGGTATATCTTTATCAGTAGTGTGAAAATGGATTAATACAAATTCCTCATTTCCTTCACCAGATTCGCAATTCTTTCCTTGTTTCTCTATTTGTAAACAAGCTTAATAACTGCATAAATTTTTATCATTTGGCCACTTAAATAAAAATTCCTCAATTGTGAGCACTTAAGCTGTCTTTCCATTTTTCATTATTATAAATAAAATTGATGAATGTACAGATATAATGCAAAAATATTTTACAATATTTAGGCTATTTCTTTAGAATAGATTCCTAGGTTAAAGAATTATTCGGCTAAAGGGTTTAAAATGTTGAAGTATTTTGATATATAAATGTATATACATACACGTATATGTATCATATACATATGTATATACGTATACATATATATATATAATCAAGTTGCCTTCTTAAGACGTGTACCAATTTACATTCCCACCAGCAGCATCAAAGACATCCTATTATTCACAGGATAGGTTCCTATTTGTCACTTTGGCCATATACCGACTGTTACCACCTCTGCTGCCTCCCCCCACGTCATCCGTTTCCTTTACAACAAACCAAGGATCCCTAATATGGTTCACTCTTCAAGTCTTCAGAGGACGATTCTAGGCAATTCTAAATGCCTCTGTAAATCCCCTCATCTGAAAAGAACCTTTTGCTACCCTTCAATGCCTCACAAAGACAAGAGAGAGATTCCCCAGCCCTAGCTATTAAGTACTCTGGGATCCAAGAGAAATCTATAGCTGCATAAAGAATTAGGAAGACTACCATAAATTTTTAACAAGGGAAGAATAAAAAGCATGCAACTAGGTTCCCAATACTTCTCTTAAACTAACTGAAGCCTCTTTCTGTTGGCAATTTTTTAATTAAAAAAAAGTAGCAGCAATACAGGTCCTTCGCTTATATGTTACCATTTGTCATTTTTTTGTTTTGTTTTTTGACTTTTATAGAATGCAGAGTAAACCCAATAGAGATTTCTGCTTTATCTAAACAGAAACTAAAAGCAGAGACCCCATATAAGTTCTTAGGGAAATGCAGACACATGAGCTCAATGCTTGCAGAGTTATGTCTGTATAGTAAATCCTTCTCAGCTAATCAGGTTCCATATTGACTGTGTCAAACACTAAGCTGTCAGACCCCATTTCCAGGAGGAAAGTAAAGGCTATAGAATGCCTAAAGAGACTTTCTTCAGAGCTCTTGCTGCTCTTCCTCATGGGCTACTAGAATAGTTCCCATCCATGGACCCTAAGCAGCCTCTCTTCCAGTTATTATGACAGGAAAGTATTTCAGTTTCTAGATCATTCTTAAAAAGGAAAACATTCTATGAAGGCCCCAAAAGTAATAGCTCTATGTCCCAAAGTACAGCAGATGATGGCAAAATTACCATCCAGCTCTCACATGATTTGTCTTATCATCAAGACAAGCGGCTCTTATCACGGGACCTACAAATCCCATGAACTTTCTCATAGGTCTATGGGCCCCTGAAATAATATGCTAAATTCCACTCCCTGTTGATGAGTTTTCTGAGGAGAGAGGCCAAGGCTCTGAGATGAGGTTTTCATGGGGTCCAAAAGCAAAAGAACTCACAGAGTCCAAGAGATGTCTCACACACCTCTACCTCTACCTCAATCTCTTACACAGACCTGGGTGCATACTGGGTATTCAGTAAACATGAAGCGAATTGAAAAATATCAATTGCCTAATATATCTATTCAAAATATAATGGTTATACATAAAGGATTTACAAATACTGATTAGTCATGCAGGAAAAACAGCAGCCAGAGTATTTTTAGTTTGGGTTTTCTTAATGAAAAGTTGACTGTAATATTGGAAGACAAGGCACTTGATTCTATCACAAAGACACATGTACCTGTATGTTCACTGCAGTGCTATTCACATTAGCAAACACATGGAATCAACCTAGGTACTCACCAACAGTAGACTGGAAAAAGAAAATGTGGTACTATAAAGCCACAAAAAAGAATGAAATCATGTTCTTTGCAGCAACGTGGATGGAGCTGGAGGTCATCCTCCTAAGCAAACTAAAGCAAGAATGAAAAAACCAAATACTACATGTTCTCACTTATAAGCGGGAGCTAAACACTAAACACACATGAACGTGCATATGGGAACAACAGACACTGGGGACCACTAGATGTTAGAGGGTAGAAGGGAGATGTGGGCTGAAGAATCATCTGTTGGATACTGTGTTTATCATTTGGGTGACAGAATTCATTGGGACCCCAAGCCTCAGCGTCACCCAATATATCCATGGAACAAAAGTGCATGTGCTTGTTAATCCATTTTTTTAAAAAGTTGGAATTATTTTTTAAAAAGCAATTGTTATTAATGAAACATTTCACAATCTTTTTTTTCTTTTTTTTGTTTTGTTTTTGAGACAGAGTTTCACTCTTGTGAAACTTGCCCAGGCTGGAATGCAATGGCACGATCTCGGCTCACTGCAATCTCCACCTCTGGGTTCAAGCGATTCTCCTGCCTCAGCCTCCAGAAGTAGCTGGGATTACAAGCACCTGCCACCACACCCAGCTAATTTCTTTTTTTTTTTTTTTTTTTTTGTATTTTTAGTAGAGACAGGTTTTCACTGTGTTGGTCAGGCTGGTCCTGAACTCCTGATCTCAGGTCCACCCACCTTGGCCTCCCAAAGTGCTGGGATTATAGGCGTGAGCCGCCGCACCTGGCCATTTCACAATCTTTTTATCTGTATCTTCTCGTAACAACATTGTGACGAACAATGAAAAATGTCTGGTGCCCAGAAGACATGACAAACGTTCACTGACTGATGTGTGGTAAGAAAGTAGAAGCAAAAGACAGATATGTGAATCTGTCCATCATCAGATGACCAGAAGCCATGAAGCATCGTTAGGCTTCCAGGAGACAGTGAAAGCCCCATGTGTCCCAACACGTATGTGAGAATACAACACACACACAAACTGCGATAGGCACTTTTTCCTGTACCATGCCGTCCTGAAACAGCTGGAAGGATACGGCCCCAGCTGTTTCCAGTTGGGATCTTAGCAGAAAGGAGAACTAAAAGGTACCCTAGCTGCAGCCTAACAAGGTGCTTTTAGGGTACTAGCCCCCCTTTTTATTTCAGGGAACACAATGATACCTTTGTTCACCAATGTGCTCAGCGGCATGTCTGAAAGGCAAGGAGGAGGGAGGTCAGCAGTCCCAGCTGAGGTGTAGCGGGAAGTCCTGGGAGTCCTGAGTTATGTCTGCCAGGGCTCATAATGTATCTCTTGACTTCCCTATGTCTCCCTCCTTTCCTCTTAAACAACGAGGATGATAGCTAGCATACCTGAATTCATGCATCCCTGTCTAGAGAAAGAAACACTGATGGCAAATTGTCTGGTAAGAATCAAACACTGCATGTTCTCACTCATAGGCGGGTGTTGAACAATGAGAACACATGGACACAGGGAGGGGAGCACTACACACTGGGGTCAGTTGGGGGGAAATAGGGGAGGGACGGTGGGGGGTGGGGAGCTGGGGAGAGATAGCAAGGGGAGAGACGCCAGATGTAGGTGATGGGGAGGAAGGCAGCAAATCACACTGCCACGTGTGTATCTATGCAACAATCTTGCATGTTCTTCACATGTACCCCAAAACCTAAAATGCAATAAAATAAATAAATGGGAAAAAAAAAAAAGAATTCACCAGTTTAAAAAAAAGAGTTACTAAGCAGTCAGTACTAAAGCATCAGACACAGGCCACAATCCATTAAGCAGCAGCAAGTAAATCCACACATGAATCTAGCCGCTGCCACCTGACGTTAATCTGATAAAGACAGGACCAATGTATGGAAACCTGCAATGTCTGGAAAGACAGCCAATGCAAACAGAACAAAATGCATAAAATGAGCTCCTATCCCCAGGAAGCTGAAGCCAGCATTTTCTGATTATTAGATTATGCCCTAGTAAATGGATTAATGCAGTCCACAGGGGCACTTTTAACTCCATTCTTACTCCCCAGTGCTAGGGTATACATATCTGCAAGAAGCTTACTGAGAGCTCAAGAAATTTAAGAAATGAAATGGATTTGACTTTGATTCCGACAAGGGAACAAAGGCTGTCTCCTGTTCCAAAGCAGACGAAATATATGAGTACCCTCCAGCTCCCCAAAAAACTACAAATCTATGTAGGAACATCAAAGAATATTGCAGAGAAAGGTCTCTAAGGAAACCATACTTGTTAAAAGGATGTCACTATCAGGGGTGGGGGCAGGCAAGTGAAGGCCTCTTCATAGCATACACAGTAACTTCTAAGACACCTACCCATCCTGAATCTACATCAAAGTTAACAAATCAGAATGTAAATTTGTGAATTCAGAAACTGTACCCATCCTCTGCATGCCCAGTTGTCTTTCTCTATGTGTCATCTCTGAAACACCAAGATCTTTTTGAAAGAAAACCTCACGGCATCCACAGTTGTCCCTAACCAGGACTGATTCCAAGGTAACATACTATGAATCTATCATATTCAGCTACCAGCTCCTCCAAGATCTGTCTGAGCTGTAGTTAGGAGTAAATATGGAATCTGAACCATGCCGAGCACAAAGGAAGCATTGAATGGAATAAATGCCCTGGGTATGATGGATCCCAAGAAAGACAAAAGAAGAAACCTGAGGAGCAAAGGGTCACCGTCTGGCGGATGGAACACGCAAGACTCTATATGCCATGGATGGGATTAGCTGCCCACGCAAATTTACTGGGGAGCAGCCCATTCTGGAAGCACTGGACAAAAAGGGCTAGGAATCTCCCACAGGGCATCAACCAGAAATGTGACAATGCAAAGCAGCCTTAGGAGTCCATTACAGAGGACGGTGGTGACACAGGCTGCACACAAAGGCAAGTCACGACCCCGCTTCTGGAGAAGGTGACACAGCAGGCCTCACAGTTCAGAGGCCAGGGCCTCTGCCTCACAAAGGCTAAACCTAGATCGTAAAAGGAAACAGTCCTAAGGAAAGGAGGATGACACACCCAGCAATGGCAGCTTGAACATCGTTTTGATAAAGGCCAGCTCCAATTTCTTGATTTTTCTTCACCAAACAACCTTCTACCTTGACTATTTGACATCCTGAGAGGAATCAGCACCCAGAGAGCCATGTCCTAGATAGAGACCAATTCTCAGAATTCTCAGAATTCAAAAGCTACATCCTTCCTATTAATATCTGATGAACTGGCAATCTGGGTAGAAAGTTGGTTTCTTTTAAGTCAATTGTTCAGAGGCTGACCTTACCCAAGGTAAAACTGACCTTTGAATTCATTCTCTCCCTTCTTCCCACCTCTAGTTTTCAAGATGAATCCAATGCTTTATACCTGAGTTACTCTCGCAGCCTACAAATTGCCCTCAGCCTCCCACCCCAGTGTTTCTCAAACTTTAGTATACAGAAAAATCTCATGGGGATGTTGGCAAAATGCACATTTGACTCAGTGGGTCTGGGAAGGGCCCGAGAGTCTGCCTTTCTAAAAAGCTCTGCAACGATACCTGCTGCTGGTTTACAAGCCACACTTGAGAAGCAAGGCTCTAACCATCACAAATTACATTCCTAGACAATTCCTCTTCCAAGAAACCCCTCACAAAAACCTACAGCAGCTCCCAGTGCAGGTGGCCCAGACCCCAAACACCACAAATTCTTATCCTTCTGCTTTGTTTTGTTTTTTTGAAAAGATAGAGTACCTGAAGCTCAAAGAGGTGAAGTAATTTGCCCATCATCACATAGCTATAGAGCCATTATTTGAACTCAGAAAGTGACCACCTAATTTAGAATCATGGTATACTGTTTTATTTTCCTCCATATACTTACACTATCTGAAATTAGCTTGTTTAATATGTATACTCGTTTATTATTAGTTTCCTTTCTCTCCCTCTGCCACACCTCCAACACCCGTGCTAGTTTTATAAAGCTACAGAAGAGCAGGGTTCCTGTCTGTCTTGTTCACTTCTATAGGCTCAGTACCTAGAACAATGCCTAACTCACCTGGCAATTTGTAAGTGAATGAACAAACACAAATGCAATGAAAGAAACTGCTCCTTCCTCCACAAGGAGATATAACAAGGAGACATCATAAGAATCTTGGCCATTATGGGACCTGAAGTTAAGTCATGGATATCAGACACTGTTTACTGAAAAGCCCTGTAGAGCACTTGCAGCACTCGGACCATCAAGGGACAGACAAATGCAACAGGAGATAACATCCCACCCCTGCAACAACCTCCAAGTTAGTCACAGGGAGAGGTCACAAAGACACAAAAGACAGAATATGATGCTGCAGGTGGGCAGATCCAGGTGAAATCAGCGGGACTGACTTTAGCCGTTATTACATCCTAGCAAGGAGGGTTGTTGAAAGAGGGGTTGGGCAACCAAGGCAGATGATGCACCCAAGTCCCCAGATTCATTTTCAAAGAGGACAGATTTTCAGATGTGATGATATTTTCTATATGTCAAGTTGGTTAGGTTACAGTCCCCAGTTATCCAAACACTAATCAAGATATTGCTGTGAAAGTATTTTTGCAGATATGATTAAGGCTCATAATTAGCGGACTTTAAGTAAGGGAAATCATCCAAGATAATACAGGGGAGCCTGATTCCATCAGTCAAAAGGCCTTAAGGACAGAGCTGAAGTTCCCCTGAAAAAGAAACTCTGCCTCTGGACAGCAGCTTCAGTTTGTGCCTGAGAGTTCTGAGTGACAGCTTGCCCTATAGATGTTGCACTTGTCTAACAGCACCCACAGTGACATAAGCCAGTTCTTTACAATAAGTCTCTTCAAATAATCCCCAATCATCTGTTCTTTGGTTGAACCCTGACTGAAAAGGGTGATAAGTTAGGGTTCAGCCAGCTAAACAGGGTGATCTTGTCCTGTTGGAAAATAATATGGCTTCTTTCTACACTGGGGTTTTACAGTGAAAGGCACCACAGTTCTTTCCATTCAAATTAAGTGTTTGTGTATAAGCCAAACACTGTGCCACCTTAAACTGAAACTACAGATGAGCAGGGAAACCATATTTACCACACCACCACTGGAAACATTCTCCATCGTTATTATTGTGTTTTTCTGTATAAATTCTGGGTTTTCAAACTTTCTGTAATAACACTACCTTTAGAATCATAAAAATATATATTTTTTTAATCCTCCTACTCAGGAAGGGTGCTCAAGAGTAACTAGAGGCAAGCACTCTACTGTGGCTGTCCTCCTTCCTAAGAGGTGAAGGATGGACAGGTGAGAGGATGAGATGGTTTGGATTTGTGTCCTTGCTGAAATATCATGTCAAATTGTAATCCCCAATGTGGGAGGGGGGGCCTGGCAGGAGGTGACTGGATCATGGGGGTGGATTTCCCCATTTGGTACTGTTCTGGTGATAGAATTTTCGTAAGATCTAGTTGTTTGGGTGTGTGGCACCACCCCCCACCAACAACCACTTCCTCCTGTTCCGGCCATGTAAAGTGCCGGCTTCCCCTTTGCCTTCTGACACAATCCTAAGTTTCCTGAAGCCTCCCCAGAAGGCTAGCCGATGCTGCCATATTTCCTGTATGGTCTGCAGAATCATGAGCCAATTAAACCTCTTTTCTTTATAAATTACCAGTCTCAGGTGTTTATTTACTGCAATGCAAGAATGGACTCATCAGAGGAGGTGCCTCATCAGCAGCCTTTGCCCCACACCACATTCCACTGTGGGGCTGCCAGGACCCCACTTGGCCACCAGACACAGTTTTGCAGGTTTGATGTGTGGACGTCCTAACAACCAAGTCATGCCTGGACTGCCTCCAGTAATGTTCCAATAATTATGCTTCCTACGGGGACCAACATCCCCCATAACCTGCTTGGGGTCAGGCTCATGCTCCACCTCCTGCCAGGGCCATCAGGAGGTGAAGTGTAGGCTTCCCCTCTGCCTCCTCTCTAGAAACCAGGAATCCTCATCTATGATCCTGTCAACTTAACTCCCTCAGTAACCCCCTATCCCCACCACCTTCTTGCCTGATACACCCACTGACCTAATATACCTATTCAGAGATGCAGCCCAGAACTGCAAACAAAGCACAGGCACTGAAGTCAGGCATAATGAAGGAGTTACAGAAGCTTTAGGAGGGTATTTTACTCTCTGAATTCCTACATCTTTTTATCGGAGGCTAAAGCAATTCACCCCATAATGTTGTTATAAAGAATATAAATGTATGCTAAAAGGTTCTATTATGTCATTGACATGCTTATAATGCTAATATTCTCAGTCTATGGCATATGCATATCTATATTTGATGGAGTTCTTAGGGCAAATGATTTAACCAAAGTAGTAAAAGTGGGAGGTACCTACACATCCCTTTTTCAGAAGTGACAGCTTCATCATACTAGTGGCAAAACTGATCAATAATCTATCTATAAGGTGTCTGCCTTTTAAATGTGCATCCACGTCAGAACGTCTTGGACTGCAGGCTCTGAGAAGTCAGAGCCTGTCTAAAAATCCAAATATGTTCCTTGTGGTGCAAAGAACTGGCAATGAATACCTTTGAATGATCTGAGAGCAGGATAGGCCCTATAGGGAGCCATTGGTCTAATCCCTTCAACTTGTTTAGAGATAAACCAGTTGGAATCCAGAGGGGTTTGAAGAGGTGGCCAAGGCTACACAGTCAAAGTCCAGTGACAAAAGAATCAGAACCTAGAGCCAACTCTGGTGTACTCATCACTAGAGGCCAGGATGCTCTTAACGTGAGATGACAACTCAAGCCTTATTTCCCAAGGCTTTTGCTGGCTTCCACAGACAATATATGGTACCTTTGTTGACCATGCCAAGTAAAAATTTTCAAGTACAGCAAGTCTTCAGAGAATACAACTAGTTCCCAACCATCAGAGAGGGAGGTAGGCTGATGACAAGGAGGCAGATCTGAGAAGTGTGATTACAGACAGATGGTACCAGTTAGCTAGAAAATGTCGAGCTGCATTAAATAAGGTGCCACTAAAAATAATAGGGATCCCAGAGCAACTCAGTGACCACAGGATGCAGAACAGCGAGAGGAGCTGGAGCATGAAAGAGCACTGGCCTGAGCAGTAAGGCAGACAGGAACATAATTTGGGTTTGAATAGTTCATCTACCATAAATTGTTACCAACCACCATTGTCATGTACTGCCATCCTGGCAATGAGGTCCTGAGGACTGCAGGTTGGAAGGCACACAGAGATGAGCTATGCCAGCTCCTCTTCCAACTCCAATCAGGCTTGACTCATCGCTGCAATGTTCCTGACCAGGGGCAGAGCAGCTTCTCGATGTCTGTGAGGGACTACAACAGCATTCAAAGACACCTATTCCATTTTTGGCCAGAAATGTTCTCCTTGTATTTGGCAGGCATTGACCTCTCTGCATATCATCCTTCAGGAAAGCCTCTGACTGCAGCAACTTTTTTGCCAATAAGGTCGCACTATTGATGTTGCTTCTACTTAATGCCATTTAAGACTCCAAAATTGTTTGCATATATGTCATCAAGCCAGGTCTCAACTATTTATCCCTGTCCTACTGGTTTTGAGACTGCAGAGCCCATGGTCTTGACGAAATGTGTCAGTCCTCTGGGATGGAGTTTGTTTCTCAGACATGGGTCCCATCACAAGTCAATGAGCTCTCCTCGTCGGCGAAAGGCAGTACTCCTCACCCCAACCATGCCTACATCACCAGGTCACTAGGACCAGGATGTGGGGAGCTCTAATGACACTACTGGATGAACACTGCCTCTCCAATGGCTTCTGTGTTCTATTCTGTATTCTCTTTCTGTTCCCCAAACATACTAAGCCAGTTTCAACTACAGAATCTTTAATTTCTACTTGTTCCTTCTGTCTAGAATACTCAAGACCTGTCTGACCTCAGACCAGCCCCTAAAGGCCTAAAGCAGTGTCCTAGTCTTATAACCCAGACACTCTATGTCACATTGCTCAGTTTTACTTCTTACAAACCACTCATCACTGCCTAAAAACATCTTGTTTACTGTCTGTCTCACTCACTAGTTGTAAGTTGTATAAAGACAAGGGAGGATATCCATCTCATTCACAACTGTATCCCCAGTGCCTGAAACAGTACCTGGCATAGAGTAGATGCTCAATAAATATCTGCTAACTGAATGAATGAATGGACATCAGTGATTAACTTAATGGCTAAAGCTCAGGCCCTGGTATCAGACAGTCCTGGTTTCAAATCCTGGCTCTACCATTTATTAGTGCTGTGACTTCGGAAACTATTTAATCTTATCCAATGTCACACAGCAAATACGATTTTAATATATATGCCATAGAAGATTTATGAAAATTATTTTCAAATACTAGACAGAACTCAAGTTTCCAAGTATGCCTGACACAGAATGAGTGATAAACTGAATTAGAACTAATTGTTACTCATTTGATGATGATGAAAGCAACGGCCATGTCATATCTGATGGGTCATTGGCATCACCTAAAGATATCACATTACTATTTTCAAATTCTGCTAAAAGAAAGAGGTAGTATGATAAAGTAGAGAGAGTGCAGATTTTGAAGTCAGAAGATTCTAATTGGGATCTCAGACTTGACCAGCCATTCCATCACTGATAATAGCAGGTAGGTTAAGGAGGAACAAATGAGACAGTGTATGTATTTGAATCACGTTGAAAACTCTAAAGCACCAAATTTATGAGTATTATCCATATTAAAATTTTCCTTGCCCACAGTTTAATATTCCTCAGACCCTGGAGGCTATGTTCATTTCCTTGGGCATGTTAAAAGTTATTTGGCTGGTGAACATGTGCTCAGACAGGCACAGTGTGTCTATAAATAATTTAGGGCAAAAACTCTTCCTAAACAGCACACTGTAAGCTCAACAAAGAATACAGGCAGTTGGCTGGAAGTGATGATGGGAGAGGGCAGAGCCAGATTAAAAGAGAATCATAATCCAGATTAAGAACTCATCTTACAAATGGTCTCCCTGGGATACAAACTTGGGTTGCCTTCCTCTGTGATCATGAGTTTAAGAAGCTTGGTGAGCAGCAGAGTCACTGAACTAAAACAGGAATGAGTTGCAGATACCCAGTGTGAGTTCTGTTTCCCTCTAGGAACTTATCTCGGATATACAAAGACATTATAAAAATGAGACTTAATATAGAGTCCCATTTCACATAAAACTTTTCAGAAAACTCCCTCTTCTGAGCCCTATTTATGCTAAGAATGCTATTTTCATTTAATGTTTTACCACTGAAAACCTTAAACATACACAAAAGTAAAAAGAATAGTACAATGAATAAACCCATACTCAATTTCACTCACTGCCGACGTAGGGCCACTCTGGTTTCATCCATACCCACCCACTTCCTCATCAGCCCTTTATTTCAAAAACAAATCCCAAATAAAAGGCCATCTTATTTCAGAAGTAAATAATATGCACCTTTTAAAGATAAAGATCTTTCTTTAAATATAATCACCACAATGCTATCTCACCCAAAAACAACTAACAATTTATTTTATCAGATAGCTAGTCAGTGCTCAAATTTTCCCTGGTTTTCTCAAAATTTTTAAACACTTTGTTATCCTTAAGATCCAAATAAGGTTCACACACTGGAAGTGGTTAATTGATATTGTTTGGGTGTGCTCCCACCCAAATCTCACCTTGAACTGTAATTATCCCCACATGTCAAGCTGGCAGTGGAGGTGGGGGGCAGTTAGAGATAATTGAATCATGGGGGGTGGTCTCCTCCATACTGTTCTCACAGTAAATAATAAGTCTCACAAGTTCTAATGGTTTTATAAATGGGAGTACCCCTGCACAAACTCTCTGGCTTGCCACCACATAAGATGTGCCTTTGCTTCTCTTTTGCCTTCCGCATGATTGTGAAGCCTCCCTAGACATGTGGAACTCTGAATCCATCAAACCTCTTTCCTTTATAAATTACCCAGTCTCTAGTATGTCTTTATTAGCAGTGTGAGAACAGACTAATACATTAATACATGTAAGTTTAATCTATAAGTCTACCCTTCGTCTTTTTTTTTTCCACATCTATTGGCAGTTATTGAAACTCCAGGTCATTTTTCTGTAGTTTCCTACTTCTAAATGTTGCTGATTGCATTCCCATGGTTTTATTTAACACGCTCCTCTGCCCATTGTATAAATCTCTTTTTTTTTTTAATGCTTGCTAAATTTAGAGGCTTGTTCAGATTAGGCAATTTTTTGGCAATATTTTTTCATGTTGTCAGCAGCCATTGTTGATCATTGCCTAGATCCATGAACTAGGGATTACAAAATAACAGTGATGTGATATCATTCCTTCTTCAGCTCTCCTGTAGCTACTTTTATAAAGAGAAACTTCCCTTCATCAGCAGTTTGGTCATACTCAGGCATGGATTGTAAAACGCTTATTTCTTTCCCTTTATTTACCAGTTTTCAAAGTAATTCATTAATTCCCTAGCATCCTACAAAAGTGACTGATTTTTTTCATTATAAACTCATGTATTTAAACCTGTGTGATCTGTTTCAATCCAGTGCTGTATTATCGAAAATGATGTTCAAACTTGGCCAGTAGGAGCCTCTTCATATTGGTTCCTGAGTCCTACAACATGATCCTGGGAATCCTTCAGAGCTTCCCTGCTTGCTGGTGTAAAAAGATGATCCAGGCACATCTTGTATACCTCCTGCTCCAAATCCGAAAGCAGCCATTGCTCCAGAGTCCTGTTTTTTTTTTTTTTTTTTTTTTTTTTTTTGGTAGGAAATGGTATTTGGCAATCACAATCTGGGCACAAGGAATGCTCTTTGTTACAGGGCTGGCCATGGTTTCTGGCCCTTCCCAGTAGACAGAGGTAGATCATGTTTTTAAAAAATACTAAAATGCTTTGAGTTCATACTGTATGTACAACTCAAATTCAAGAATGCAGGAATTTTTCCTAACTTCATCACATGTCAATGTTTCCTTCCTCCTAAAAATATAATTAGTTGTTTATTCTATCTCACAATATATGTAAGAATCTCAGAATACCAATACCAGTAATGATAATTGAAAAACAGCCTACAATGTTTTCTGCACTTTGGGTTCAAATCCCTGTGTTTTAAAGCCAGTGGCCAAGTTCCTCTCTGTGTCCTCTCTGTGGGTTCTGCTAACCAGTTCAATACATACGTAGATTTATTTCATTTTCTCAGGGATTTTATGTTTTTTATTGTAAAATTATGTTAAGGCCAGGCACAGTGGCTCATGCCTGTAATCCTGCCACTTTGGGAGGCCAAGGCAGGAGGAGTGCTTAAGGCCAGGAGCTCGAGACTAGCCTGGACACCACAGTAAGGCTCCATCTCTACAAAAAATTAAAAACAAAAAATAAATTAGCTGAGTGTAGTGGTGCACACCTATAGTCCTAGCTACTCAGAAGGCTGAGGTAAGAGGATCACTTGAGCCCAGGAGTTCGATTACAGTGAGCTATGATCATGCCTCTGCATTCCAGCCTTAATGACAGAACAAGACCCTGTCTCTTAATTTTATGTTAACAATTTACATGTTTCCATGCGCAAACCAACAAAACAAAGTATATTCAGAGAAGTTTTATTCTTTTCCCTCCATCCTATTACCCCTCTTCTCCTAAAGGTAGCCTTCTTCTATTATTATCTTATGGTTTATTCTTTTAAAAAATAAGCAAATATGTAAGCAAATACATATTCTCTTCTTTCTTTCTTATATTAGTAGCTTGTTCTTTCACTTAATATATCATAATAGCCGGGCGCGGTGGCTCAAGCCTGTAATCCCAGCACTTTGGGAGGCCAAGGCGGGTGGATCACGAGGTCAAGAGATCGAGACCATCCTGGTCAACATGGTGAAACCCCGTCTCTACTAAAAATACAAAAAATTAGCTGGGCATGGTGGCGCGTGCCTGTAATCCCAGCGACTCAGGAGGCTGGGGCAGGAGAATTGCCTGAACCCGGGAGGCAGAGATTGCAGTCAGCCGAGATCGCGCCATTGCACTCCAGCCTGGGTAACAAGAGGGAAACTCCGTCTCAAAAAAAAATATATATATATACATATATATATATATATCATAATAATCACTCCATTACCGATGTATTTTCCATCTCTTTTTTCATCATCATGGTTTTCCATCCTATGGAAGCACCATAGCTTACTCAACTAGTCCTCTAGTGAAGAATATCTCAGTCACTTCAGCCTATTGTTACTACAAATAGTGCTCCAGTAAAATGCATATTTCATAAAAATATTTTGCCAGTAAATCTTTGGGATAGATTCCTAGAGGATTCTAGGAATTTTGTCTAGCAATCTAAAGATCTAGGAATCTTATCTAAAGATTGCTAGACAAAAGAGTTACCGTAGATTTAATTGTACTGGGTATTGCCCATTCCCCCACATATCAATAGATCAGCTTTAGGCTATTTTGCATTCCCCCAGCAAATAACAATGTACCTATCTATTTCCCCCTACATTTTGGCAACGGAGTTGTGGTCAAACTTTTGGAATTTTGCCAATCTGATCATGAGAAATGCTATCTGGATGTAATCTACATTACTCTACAAGTCAAGTTGAGCATCTTTTCATAGCATTATAAGCCATTTGTGGTAATATTCTTCATATTTCTGCTTGTAAATTCAAGGGTCTACAGTTGAACAGTCTAAGAAAGAACATATACATCTGAAATAGAGATGATGAGAAATATTTAAGGTGATCTAGTAGTGAAAAGGGTCATAAAATACCAGCAAAGAATACCAGTCCCCAATAGTAAGAAAATCCAAGTTTTTAAAACACACCATTGGACCGACTGGAAGTGGCTGCAGTCCATTGGGCTCAGAGAAAGCAATGAAAAGAACAAATGAAATCAGTACCTTCAACGGAAATATCTGGGTTCTCGCATTGGGACTGACTAGGCAAACAGCTCAACCCACAGACTAGCAAAGAGAAACAGAAAGTGACAAAGGCCCACCCAGGAGCTGCACAGAGCCAAGGGAACCCCAATCCCCAACCAAGGGAAGTGTGAGTGATTGTGCAACCCTGCCTGGGAAACCATGCTTCTCCCATGGATCTTTGCAACCCATGTATCAGGAGATCCCCTCATGAGCCTACACCAGCAGGGCCTTGGGTCCAATACACAGAGCTGTGTGGATTCTCAGCAGAGCAGCCTCTCAGGGAATGGCTCAGCCACACTCAGAGACCCAGGAGTTTTGCATACTCTGGCCCCGGGATCCATGGCAAGGCAGGAGATCCATCCATGCATGTCCCTAGGAAGGGGGCTGAGTCAGGGGCCAAGCAACATCATTCTTCAGGCCCCACTTCCATGGCACCTTGCAGGTTGAGACCCACCAGCCTGGAATTCCAGCTGGCTGGTGGCAGCAGGCTGGAGTCACCCTGAGTCAGGATGGAGTTCCTGGGGGGAACTATCCCCGTAGTTCGGTAGACTCTGTCATTTCAGCCTAGTGGCTTTGAAGAATACAGGCAGTCCAGACAAGGAGGGATCCCCCACAGCACAGCTACCTTGCGAGATCATCGCCAGACTTCTTCTTTAGGCAGGACCTTGATCCATTCCTCCTCACTGGGCAAGACCTCCCTGTGGGGGCTTTAACCACTCCAGCAAGGATTCTACAGGGAGAACTCTGGTCTCTCCCTACTACAAAGCTCCCAGGGGGAGAGGCAGCCACTATCTCTGCAGTTCAGTAGACTCAGCTGTTCCAGCCTGCTGGCTTTGGAGTATATGAATGATCTGAACAAGGAAGGGTACCCTCCAACACAACACATCTGCTCTACTAAAGGGCAGTCAAACTGCTTCTTTGGGTAGGTCCCTGATCCCATTCCTCCTAACTGGGTAAGATCTCCCAACAGAAGTCTCCAGCCACCTCCTACAGGTATGTACAGAATAGCAACAGGTCCATGCCCCACCACAGGACAGAGCTTCCAGAGAAGGAGCAGGCTGTCGTCTTTGCTGTTTTGCAACCTTCACTGGTGATACCTCTGGGTACAGAAAAACCAAGGCAACTAGGGTCAGGAGTGGACCCCTAGTAAACTGCAGCAGTGCTACAGGAGAGTTGCCTGTTAAAAGAAAAACAAACAGAAAACAACAACATCAACAAAAAAGACCCTTCAAAAACTCTATCCAAACATCAGCAACTGAATGATCTAAGGCAGATAGGCCCATAAAGATGAGAAAGAATCAATGCAAAAGCACTGAAACTCAAAAAGCCAGAATGCACCTTCTCCTCCACATGACCACAACACCTCTCCAGCAAAGGCACAGAACTGGGCTGAGGCTGAGATGCTGAGCTGACAGAATCAGGCTTCAGAAAGTGGGTAATAGGAAACTTTGCTGAGCTAAAGGAACATATTGTAACTCAATATGAATATGCATAGAAGCTAAGAATCATGATAGAACAATACAGGAGCTAATAGCCAGAATAGGCAGGTTAGAGAAAAACATAACTAATCTGATGGAGCTGAAAAACAGAACACAGGAACTTTACAATGCAATGACAAGTATCAGTAGCAGAATAGAAAGCATCTCAGAGACTACCCTTCTGAAATAAGATAGGTAGACAAGAGCAGAGAAAAGAAGAATGAAAAGGAATTAACAAAAACCTCCAAGAACTGTGGGATTATGTGGAGAGACCAAACCTATGTCCGACTGGGGTGCTTGAAAGAGATGGGGAAAAAGGAACCAAGCTGGAAAACACACTTCAGGATATCATCCAGGGGAACTACTCCAACCTAGCAAGATAGGCCAACATTCAAATTCAGGAAATGCAGAGAACCCTAGTAAGACATTCCATGAGAAGTTCAACCCCGAGAAACATAATAATCAGATCCTCTAAAGTCAAAATGAAGGAAAAAATATTAAGAGCAGTCAGAGAGAAAGGCCAGATCACCTACAAAGGGAAGCCCATCAGACTAACAACAGAAACCCTATAAGCCAGAAGAGACAGGGGGCCAATATTCAACATTCTTAAAGCAAAGGATTTTCAACCCAGAATTTCATATCCAGCCAAACTAAGCTTCATAAGCCAAGGAGAAATAAAGTCCTTTTCAGATAAACAAATGCTGAGAGAATTCATCACCACCAGACCTGCCTTGCAAGAGCTCCTGAAGGAGGCACTAAATATGGAAACAAAAACCCATTACCAGCCACTGCAAAAACCCACTGAAGTACACAAACCAGTGGTACTATGAAGCAACCACATAAAGAAGTCTGCAAAATAACCAGAATCAAATTCACATACCATTATACTGACTTTAAATGTAAATAAGCTAAATGCCCCAATTAAAAGACACAGAATGAGGGCCAGGCAGAGTAGCTCATGCCTGTAATCCCAGCACTTTGGGAGGCAGAGGCAGGTGGATCACTTGAGGTCAGGAGTTCAAGACCAGCCTGACCAACATGGTAAAATCCTGTCTCTACTAAAAATACAAAAATTAGCCAGGCATGGTGGTGTGTGCCTATAATCCCAGCTACTCAGGAGGCTGAGGCAGGAGAAACACTTGAACCCAGGAGGCAGAGGTTGCAGTGAGCCAAGATCAGGCAATTGTACTGCAGCCTGGGTGACAGAGACTCTGTCTCAAAAAAAAAAAAAAGACACAGAATAGCAAGCTGAGTAAAGAGCCAAGACCCATCGGTAGGCTGTGTGCAAAACATAAATAGGCTCAAAATAAAAGGATGGAGGAAAATTTACCAAGCAAATGGAAAACAGAAAAAAGCAGGGATCACAATCCTGGTTTCTGACAACAGACTTTGAAGCAACAAAGATCAAAAAAAGACAAAGAAGAGCATTACGTAACGGTAAATAGTTCAATTCAACAAGAGCTAACTATCCTAAATACACATGCACCCTATATATGAGCACTCAGATTCATAAAGCAAGTTCTCAGAGACCTACAAAGAGACTTAGACTCCCACACAGTAATAATGGGAGACTTCAACACCCCACTGTCAATATCAGACAGACCATTGAGACAGAAAATTAAGAGAGAAATTCAGAACCTGAACTCAGCTCTGAATCAAGTAAACCTGATAGATATCTATAGAACTCTGCACCCAAAAACAACAGAATATGCATTCTTCTCATCGCCACACAGCACTTAATCTAAAATTGATCACATACTCAGAAGTCAAACACTCCTCAGCAAATGCAAAAAAAAAAAAAAATGAAATAATAACAGTCTCTCAGATCAGAGCACAATCAAATTAGAATTCAAGATTAAGAAATTCACTCAAAATTACACAACTACATGGAAATTGAACAACTCATTCTGAATGACTCTTGGGTAAATAAAATTAGGCAGAAATTAAGAAGTTCTTTAAAACCAATAAGAACAAAGAGACAATGTACCAGAATCTCTGGGATGCAGCTAAAACAGTGTTAAGAGGGAAATTTATAGCACTGAATGCCCACATCAAAAAGCTAGAAAGATCTCAAGTTAACAACCTAACATCTCAACTGAAAGAACTAGAGAACCAAGAGCAAACAACCCCAAAGTTAGCAAAAGACAAGAAATAACCAAGATCAGAGCAGAATTGAATAAGATAGAGATACAAAAAAAGCCTTCAAAAAATCAACATCTCCAGTAGCTGGTTTTTTGAAAAAATTAATAAAATAGAGCACAAGCTAGACTAATAAAGAAGAAAGAGAAGAATCAAATAAACACAATAAAAAATATAAGATGAAAATCACCCCAACCCTACAGAAATACAAACAACCATCAGAGAATACATAAACACCTCTATGCAAATAAACTAGAAAAGCTAGGTATATTCCTGAACACATATACCCTCCCAAGACTGAACCAGGAAGAAACTGAATCCCTGAATAGAACAACAATGAGTTCTGAAATTGAGAAAGTAATAAATAGCCTACCAACCAAAAAAAAAAAACCCAGGTTCACATGGATTCACACCTGAATTCTACCAGAGGTACAAAGAAGAGCTAGTATCATTTCTACTGAAACTATTCCAAGCAACTGAAAAGGAGGGACTCCTCCCTAACTCATTCTATGAGGTCAGCATCATACTGATGCCAAAACCTGGCAGAGATACAGAGATACAACAAAAAAACAAAACTTCAGGCCAATCTCCTTGATGAACATCAATGCAAAAATCCTAAATAAAATACTGGCAAACAAAATCCAGTAGCACATCAAAAAGCTTATCCACCATGATCAAGCTGGCTTCATCCCTGAGATGCAAGGTTGGTTCAACATACACAAATCAATAAATGTGATTCATCACATAACTAGAACTAGAGATAAAAACTACATGATTTCTCAATAGATGCAGAAATGACCTTTGATAAAACTCAACGCACCTTCATGTTAAAAATTCTCAATACATAGGATATTGCTGGAACATACTTCAAAATAATAAGAGCCACACATGACAAGCCCACAGCCCATATGCTATTGAATGGGCAAAAGCTGGAAGCATTTCCCCTTGAAAACCAGCACAAGACAAGGATGCCCTCTCTCACCACTCCTATTCAATGTAATATTGGAAGTTCCAGCCAGGGCAGTCAGGCAAGAGAAATAAATAAAGGGCATTCAAATAGGAAGAGAGGAAGTCAAATTATCTTTGTTTGCAGACGATATGATCCTGTATCTAGAAAACTCCATCATCTCAGCCCAAAAGTTCCTAAAGCTGATAAGCAACTTCAGCAAAGTCTCAAGATACAAAATCAATGTGCAAAAATCACTAGCATTCCTATACACTAACAACAGCAAGCAGAAAGCCAAATTATGAATGAACTCCCACTCACAATTGCTACAAAAAGAATAAAATACCTAGGAATATAGCTAACAAGGGAAAGGAAGGACCTCTTCAAGAGTAACTATAAATCATTGCTCAAGGAAATCAGAGAGGACACAAACAAATGGAAAAAATTTCATCTTCATGGATAGGAAGAATTGATATCATAAAAACGCCCAAAGTATATACTGCCCAAAGTAATTTATAGATTCAATGCTATTCCCATTAAACTACCATTGATATTCTTCACTGAATTAGAAAGAGTTATTTTTAAGTTCATATGTAACCAAAAAACAGCCCAAATAGCCAAGACAAATCCTAAGCCAAAAGAACAGAACTGGAGGCATCATGCTGACTTCAAACTATACCACAAGGCTACCGTAATCAAAACAATCTTGTACTGGTACAAGAACAGACATACAGACCAATGGAAAGATCAGAGAACTGAGAAATAAGACCACACACTTACAACTATCTGATCTTCGACAAACCTGACAAAAACAAGAAATGGGGAAAAGATTCCCTATTTAATAAATGGTGCTGGGTGAACTGGCTAGCCATATGCAGAACACGGAAACTGGACCCCTTCCTTATACCATATAAAAAATTAACTTGAGTTGGATTAAATACTTAAATCTAAAACCCAAAACTATAAAAACCCTAGAAGAAAATTTAGGCAATATCATTCAGGACATTGCATAGGCAAAGGCAAAACTTTCATGATGAAAATGCCAAAAGCAATTGCAACAAAAGCAGAATTTGAAAATGGGATCTAATTAGACTAAAGAGCTTCTGCACACAAAAGAAACTATCATCAAAGTAAACAGAGAACCTAGAGAATGGAAGAAAATTTTGGCAATCTATTCATCTGACAAAGATCTAACATCCAGAGTCTATAAGGAAATTAAACAAATTTACAAGAGAAAAACAAATGACCCCATTAAAAAGCGGGCATTGGACATGAACAGATACTTCTCAAAAGAAAACATACTTGTGGCCAATAATCATATGGAAAAAAAAGCTCAACATCACTGATCATTAGAAAAATGCAAATCAAAACCATCAGAGTAACAGATGTTGGCAAGGTTATAGAGAAAAAGGAACATTTTTATACTGTTGGTGAGAGTGTAAATTAGTTCAGTCATTGTGGAAGGCAGTGTGGCAGTTCCTCAAAGACCTGGAGGCAGAAATACCAATAAACCCAGCAATCCCATTACAGGGTATGTACCCAAATAAATATATATCATTCTATTATAAGGCTATATGCACACATATGTTCATTGCAGTACTATTCACAATAGCAAAGACATGGAATCAACCTAAATGCCTATCAATGATACATTGGATAAAGAAAATGTGGTACATGTACACCATAGGATACTATGCAGTCATAAAAAGGAATGAGATCATGTCCTTTGCAGGGACATGAATGGAGTTGGAAGCCATTATTCCTCAGCAAACTAACACAGGAGCAGAAAACCAAACACCACAAGCTCTCACTTATAAGTGAGAGCTGAAAGATGAGAACACATGGACACAAGGTGGGGAACAACACATACTGGGGCCTATCAGGGATTGCAGGTAAGAAAGAGCATTGGGAATAATAAACCAATGGAGAGATAAACAGAACCACAAAACAGAATAAACCTTGAAACAGACCTCCACACATATACACTTGACATGTAACAGCAATGACATGGTAAAAGTGGTGAACAGAAGTAAACAGACAGACTGAAATGCTTCAGGACCACTGCTTATCTACATGGAGCAAAAACAAAATTAGAATGTTGTTTCAAAACATGCATAAAAATACATCCCAGATGCAAAAGTGAAAGGCAAACTTTAAAATCTTTAGAAGATATAGAAGAGTACTATTATGATTACAGATTACAGAAAATGTTGAAAAAGACAAAGAAAATGCAAATAAAAAGGAAAGATACACATTTTACATTTAAATCTTAAACTTCCATACATCAGAAGATACCTTAAGGATAGTAAAAAGGGCAGCCACAAAGTGGAAAAGACAACTGTTACACATGTAACTGAGACTAGCATTTAGACAGAACTCCTATAAGTCAACAAGCAAAAGACACAAAAAACAAACAAACAAAAAAATACAAAACTCAGCTTAAAAATGGGCAAGAGACAGGAACAGGCAATCATATGAGAGGAAAAAACATAATGACCAATAAGCACAAGAACTGATGCTTTAACTCACTAATAATGAGGAAAATGTACATATTATAAATGCATATTTTTTATATCCAGCATACCGGCAAAAACTGTTAAGGATAACAAAACCAAGTGTTAGCAGGGGTGCAGAGCACAGCAATATGAATGCACATCTTATCAATTTATATCCCTCTAGCAATCTTACAAGTGGAAGAAGCAAAGTGGAGGATGTGCTCAGCTTATGGTCCTGCAATTCCACAACTAGGTATATAACCTAACAAACTAATAACCGTGCTCAAGAAAACTTGGAGGTTTATACAAGAATGTTTGCTGCAACTGTTTACAATAGCAAAGACCTGGAACCAACCCAAAAGCCCATCGACGATAGACTGGATAGGGAAAATGTGGCACATATACACCATGGAATACTATGCAGCCATCAGAAACAATGAGTTTGGGTCCTTTGTAGGGACATGGATGAACCTGGAAACCATCATTCTCAGCAAACTGACAGAAGAGCAGAAGATCAAACACCGCATGTTCTCACTCATAGGCGGGTGTTGAACAATGAGAACACATGGACACAGGGAGGGGAGCACTACACACTGGGGTCAGTTGGGGGGAAATAGGGGAGGGAGGGTGGGGGGTGGGAAGCTGGGGAGAGATAGCAAGGGGAGAAATGCCAGATGTAGGTGATGGGGAGGAAGGCAGCAAATCACACTGCCACGTGTGTTCCTATGCAACAATTTTGCATGTTCTTCACATGTACCCCAAAATGTAAAATGCAATAAAATAAATAAATGGGAAAAAAAAAAAAAAAAAAAGAATGTTTGCTGCAGCAGTCTACAATTGTGAAAAAACTAGAAACAACCTAAATTACAATCAACAGAAGAATAAATAAGTTGTGGTACATCTATACAATGAAATAAGACTTAGCAGTGAAAATGAATGAACTAATATAGTTTATCTTCAAAAACATATTGTTAAATGGGAAAAAAAGCAAAATTAGAAGAATAAGCACCATATTATATCATTAAATAAAATGTTAAAACATGACAAACAACACTATAATGTTATTGAATATATGCATATGTTTTTAGATATATGCATATGTTTTTTAAAAGTATACATATATGGGGAAAATAAAATAAATTCAAGATAGTGGTTGTTTCTAGGAAAAAAGAGAAGGAGAATTAAATCAAGGAGGAGTATCCAGGGTATTTCAATTATACATATTTTTTTCTTTAATCTGGGTGGTAGATACCTACATGATCTTTATAGTATATATATTTTTGTATGCCTGAAATATTTCATAATGTTTTAAAAATCAAATTCATGTCAAGAGGCCTGATGGTGGTTCAACTTGTAAAGTTACACTAGAGGAAACTGGCTTGATATGAGAGGAAAGTAATCTGACAATTAGAGCCACCTCTAAATAAATATGCTGACATGGAAAGTGAAGATTTCCCCCATCATTGGAGCTCTCTGAACAGAAGCAAATGCCCTCTGGTAGAAGATGCTGCAAAGGTAAGAACCATTAATGTCCTATTTACGATCGTATCTCCACTGCAGAGCATATACCTACAAGATGCTTAATCAATATTTGTTGAATATTGAAATTTGAAAAGCATTTACTGAATGTCTCCTTAAATACTAGTGGTAGAAACTGAAAAGAATAAAAATAACCTAACAGAACAAAATTAAAAATATTAACTTATACTCACCAATAAGGATTAAACAGGATGAATTAGAAGACAGGAGACTGAAGGAGAGAGAAAGCATGCTCAAAAAAACTGTCTAGATTAGATTTGAAGACTATCCAGTAAATTCCACATGATAAGTAGTCTTTGAAGGGTGCTTTACAGTTTACGCCTGTTAATCTGCACAATAATCCTGTAAAGAACAGCTTTCCTTCATTCTATCACTTAAAACATTGAAGCTGACAAAGATTAACTGACTTGCTCAGTATCTTAAGCCAGTTGGTATAACGGCTAGTACTAAAACATAGGTCTCTAGCCACCAAACTCCTCCATCTTCTGTCGCACAAGTAACCCCACTCACCAGATGATGGAACCCCACATACAGGTGTGTTGGCAGTCTAAAATAGCCCCTAAAGAACTTAACACACAGGTAGGAAAAAAGACAATTTAACATTCTGAATTAACTCTATCGATTATTACATTCTTCCCTTGTCTCACAACTTTAAAATCTAATGCCATAGAGTATATACAAGCCCAGTGCCTTAGTCAGTTGGGGTTGCTATAACAAAAATAATACCATGGCTTGCTGGGTTAGACGACAGAAGTTTATTCCTCCCAGCTCTGAAGACTAGGAAGTCTAAGATCAAGGTGACAGCTGATTTAGTTTCTTCCTGGCTTGCAGACAGACCCTCTTGTTACATCCTCACAGGGCGGCAAGAGAGATCATTTCTCTATCTCATAAGGGCATTGATCTCACTCATGAGGACTATACTATCATGACCTAGTGGCCTCCCAAAGGCCTCACCTCTAAATAGCATCACACTGGGCATTAGGGCCTCCAAATAAAAATTGGGGGAAGACACAAACATTCAGACCATAGCACCCCATCTCTAAGTCACTGATTAATCCCCACTAAGAAATTTGTAGAAGATATGATGCCACAGCTCCTATAATTGTTACTGATTGCCCACACCGGGCTATATATTTTTTAAAAAGAAAAAAAAAAAAAGACATTTAGGTCAGAATCACATTCATGACACAAAATCCCTGCAGAACGCAGAGTGGAGTGTGAATGGACTTAAAGCCAGCTGCTCCACACCCCCACACCCCGTTCCCTCGTTCTAGCAACTAGAACATGTTCCCAGCAGCAAGTGGAAGGAGAAGATGACACGTGGCTGCCTGGTGCTGGAATTAGAACTGTAATAGACAGCAATACCTGGTTTCTACCCTTACCCCTTTAAAAACTGGACCATGGCTTGGAAGGACCATTAACAGGACAGAAGTCAAGACATGCATCCTCTCTGCTCAATCATAAACTAGATGAGAGATCTTGTCTGAATCACCAAACTTATTCAAGGCAGAGCTTCAACAAGCGTAAAGTCAAAAGAAAGGAGATGGTATCTAAAATGTCCAAGAACTTGCCAAGTGTCCACTTCCCAGTCACTTGGCAGGGCATGCCTGCAAAACTCAGCTCAGACACTGAGCAGATGTTTATTAAACCATCCATCCATCAACATGACTGTGTTTATGGTTAGTCCTAACAAGCATGATTAGGGGCTGGTTCTCTAATGCTGTTTTACGGGTTTTGTGGGCTCCAGAGGAAGAATAAATCAAGCAGGAGTTTACTGAGACTGACTCAGCACACCACCAACATTTCAATAAGACCAGAGTCTGAAAAACAAGCAAGTATCACTCTCCCAACCAGTCCATCTGCTGTCTGGATGGAAGATGAGAATCAATGGAATTATGAGCATAGGGAAGAGAACCATCCCACGTTTATGATGCCATGAAGACCACTCCAGCAGAAAACCAAGTCCACTTTCAAAGTCAGGCAAGAGTATGTAAAAGCCCTCTCTCCTCTTCCCAAGAGGGTAACAACTGAGTCTTACCCAACAGCTCAGAGTCTAACCACACATCTGCCATTAGGGCGAGTCTCTCACACAATACGCACACTGATATATCTGGCTTTGAAGAAGGCTAGGAAAGTTATGTACAAGCACATATACCTACTGAGGTCTTAATAAGTCACAGAGCAACTAGGCTGCCAGTAGAAATGATAGAATACATCTTCTTGGTCAAAATCATCAGAAACATAAGTTCTAGAGGACGGAAAATTGTATCGTGGACCCTGTTCACATTGACCAATTGTTTTGTACTTTTGCTTAATTTTTTTCAGGAATATCCACAGGCCAGGCATAGTGGCTCATGCCTGTAATCCCAACACTTTGGGAGGCCAAGGCGGGAGGATCACTTGGACCCAGGAGTTCAGGACCAGCCTGGGCAACATAGTGAGACCTCGCTTCTGCTAAAAATAAAAAGTTAGCCACGGTGGTTGTACATGTCTGTGGTCCCAGCTACTCAGGAGGCTGAAGCAAGAGGATCGCGTGAGCCCAGGAGTTCAAAGCTGCAGTGAGCCATGGTCATGCCACACTGTTCTAGCCTGGGCCACAAAGGGAGATTGCAACTCAAAAAAAAAAATTCCATAGTATCTCTTCCACTAAACTGTATGTAGCCTGAGGAACAGACAAAATGTCTAACACATACCTACCTAATGTCCTCACCACCAAAAAGACTGCCTGCATATGAAAAAGCACTCTATTCACATCTGTTACCAAGGATAATTCTAAAAAGTCCACAGGATACACCAAGATTGTGTGACAGCATATCTACATCACATGACCCTTGCAGCCAACACTGTCTTGTTCAAGTTTATATCCCTAACATCTAGCACAGTACCTGGCTTACCACAGTACTCAGTAAATACTGATTGCATGAATAAAATTCTCTTTCAAGATCCTTCTTATTTTAACACATTCCTACTTAGACTCTGCTCAGATAGGGGAGATACTTTTATCAGAACCAGCACTGAGAGGCAGCATGCAATATTCCAGGGGTTCTAGGGGCCTACTTCCACTGGGAATTGCCTTTTGCTACCTAAGGGATGATATAACATTTAGCCACTGAGACTTAACTTCCTACCTGTAAATGGAAATAAAAACTATCTCAAAAAAGGATCTGAAGATCAAAGCAGTAATTAAAGTGTTAGAGAAACTGCAAAAGAATAAAGAGGATAGGGGTAAGGGAAGTAATAAAATGATGAGATGAGAATAAAAGCAGCAGCCAAACACTTGCTGCTTAAAGGAGCCATTTTTCTCTGATGGCAAAATACACTTTTCCCATGTTATCCCCTCATTTACGGTACTAAAGAAAAATACGGGCTTGGACTAGTGAATGCAGGAAGACTAAATCTTCCTTGTTATTTCATCCAGGAAGCCTCCCCACACTGCATCTTCTTCTCAGGATCTGTGGCATATAATTTAGTACTCAACAACACATAGTAGGTGAGTTTGTTCATCTTTTCATGTGTCAGTCCCATTTCTCCAGACAGGTTCATTCACTGCATATATATTAAGCATAAATCATGTACCAGGCATGGGTACACAAATATGAATTACTATCTTCTTGCCCAAAGGAACAAAGAGACCACTGAGATAAACTGTGCATTGATATAAGTCAATGTCAATTCATTAAGTCAGTCATAAACTCTTATTCAATGAATAGCATGGAGCCTTCAAAGAAACACTTTTCTTAGAAATGTCAACAATCACCAGATTTACCACCTGGTGGCATGAAAAGTTCAACAGGCCTGAGGAAGCCAGGCCTTCTGTGTTGTGCTCTTGATTCTGCCACAGGAGAGCTGTGATAGTGCTGATGAAATCCTCCTCTGTTCCCTCCCTCAATTATTCCATACAAACACCAAATTATGCATGCCTGTATCTTAAGAAAACTCACTGGCTGAAACACTGAATTTCCTAAAACAAAAGAATGAATACCCTTCAATTTACTCTACAAAAGTCCTTTTCGCTTTACAATAGTCTATTTACTCATGACTCAACAGGGAAGCTGGGGTCTGAGAGACTGGAATGTGGCCTAGGAGAGTTCAGGACAAGCTACAATGCCAATCCCATCCTTTGTTGGATCCACAGACTTGAACTAGTCACTTTCATCTCTTTGTACTTCAGTCCCCCTCATCTGTAAAATAATAGGACTGATTTAGAAGCTAACTCTCAGAGGTGATCTCTGAAGTCCTTTTCAACTCCAGTACTCTGTGATTCTATATTTGATTCTTCCTTATATTCTGCAGACCACCCCACCTTGCCCCAGGGAAGTCACATACTGATTACTTAATGCCCACATACTGCTTGACAGATCAATTAGAGCAAACAGCCAGAACACAGCAAGACTGCACAGCACTCCACGTGCTCCTGGGTTGTGTAAAGTGCCCTTTCTCTTTGAGGCGTGGGAGGAGGAAACTTATGATCTCTGTCTTCCTTAGCTGTTCATCAATATGTTGCTCAAATGAAACTACACACAAGCAGGATTTATTCATTACTCAAATCTTTATATCTTTTCTGCTCCACGGGGGAAAAACACTTAAAATCTCAGTCAACAATTTGCCATATCGTAGTGAAAATTAAAAACGATATCCCAATTCTGGGAAAATGGTGGCAGTATATTTATTGGGTCTTCCACAATCTCTATAAAAAAATAAACAGAGCAACTAAATAGCAAATTGTAAAACTCATGGACAACACTCAACAAAATTTGGTGCCAAGCTATCCCCACAATCCCCCAAATACAAGCAGATGGAGACAAATCACCAACAGCCAGCATGATATTGATGTCTATGCAGGAGAAATCAATGGGAGGCAATGGGGCATATGACGAACCTGAAGCCAGAAGAGCCAATAGGGTAAACTGGAGAACTATAGCTGAACCTGGAACAACAGGGGACCCACAGGAGGTTTGAAGGGCTAGAGTACTCTAGCCACTAGGAACTCTCAAAACTGCCCAGGACAGGATCCCACACCGAGTGAAACTGCTAGAAACAGAATCAAAATGAAGCAGGACAGGCAACAGAGACAAAGAAAAAAGAAGGCTCAGGTAAATGAGGGAGATGGAAACAGAACAACTACATTTTTTAAATGTTCATGAAAACAAGCTCTGTGCAGTTAGAAATGCTACCAAATGCAGGAAAACTAAGTTTACATAAAAATTAACAACAAAAAAGTAACAAGGTCAAATCCATAAACATTTCTATTTAAAAAGAGAGAATAAGGAACAAAATAACATCCTTAGAAATATGTGATAGTGAAAGCATGCCAAAAAGACATAATTTTAAATAAGCTAAAAATACTTTAAATTATGCAAGGCATGAAAGAACAACATAAATTAGAATTAGAAAAATTCAGAAATAAAGAGACAAAACTCAAGAAAGCAAAGTAAAAAAAGAAAACTATTTTAGAAATAAAAACTAAACTAGAAGAAATACAAGAAAAAATAAACCTAAAAAATGCCTGAAACTTCGGGAAATTTTTTAATTAAAAAGAAACAATAGAAAGAGATCAAAGGGATTTGAAAATGACAAATATTGAAGATAGGCAAAGAAGAGCCAACATATGGATAAGAGGGGTTCTGGAAGAACAAAACCAAAGCAAGGAATAGAATTCTAAAAACAGTAGTCTATAAAAATTTTCCTGGAAAAATACTATTTGAAACCTGATATTGAAAGAACATATTGCCTACCTGAGAATACTGACTCAGAAAAATATCAACATATATTCTAACAAAATTCTCAGACTTTTTTTTTTTAAAGAATACAATTTAGGCAGCATCTAATTTAACAGTATACAAATTATAAGAAAAAGAAAAATTAGATCAGATTTGCAACAAGCTTTATGCCAGAAGTAGATGGAATAATATTTAAGATAAAAAAAATAAAAAGTCAACCACAGATTTAATATTCAGCAGTTTTGAGCTTTCACATACAAAGAGCATAGATAAAATATTATCAACATTCAGGAAAAAAATCAGGGAATATTGTTTCCATAAGCTTTTCCTAAGGATACTAGAGAAGAGCTTCGGATAATCAAAGTGACTAGAAACAAGAATGTAAGTTTTGGTAGTAACTATTAAATACGTAATTATCGAAGAACTAAAACTAAGGAAGTGTTAAAAAGGAAATATTACAATGTGAAATGGCTATATGATTTTATTATATAACTAGGGCTGCTATAACAAATTATGACGAAGTTACGGGCTTAAGACAACAGAAATTTATTTTTTCCACAACTCTGGTGAACGGAAATCCAAAATCATTTTCACTGGACCTAAATCAAGGTGCTAGCAGGCTGTACTGCCTCCAAAGGCTCTAGAGGAGAATCCATTCCTTGCCTCTTCCAGCTGCTGGAGGGTGCCAGTCTTCCCTGGCTATGGCCACATCACTCCAATCTCTGCCTCTGTGGTTACACTGTCTTTTCCTCTTCTGTGTTTAATCTCCCCCTACCTCCCTCTTGTAAGGACAACTGTGACTATATTTAAGACCCACCTAGATAATCCAGGATAATCTCACCATCTCAAATTCCTAAACTTAATCACATATACAAAGTCTTTGTCATATAAAGTAACATTCACAGATTCCAGAGATTAAGACATGGATACTTTTTAAGGGACCTTTATTCAGAGTATCACAATGATACAATATAACCATTTTAAAAGATGGTGAAGGATACAGATGACTTTTTTTTTTTTTTTTTTTTTTTTAGATTGAGTCTCACTCTGTCTCTAGGCAGGAGTACAGTGGTGCGATCTCCGTTCACTGCAACCTCTGCCTCCCCAGTTCAAGCGATTCTCCTGCCTCAGCCTTCTGAGTAGCTGGGACTAAAGGCATGTGCCACCATGCCCAGCTATTTTTGTATTTTTAATAGAAACAGGGTTTCACCATGTTGGCCAGGATGATCTCTATCTTTTGACCTTGTGATCCACCCACTTCAGCCTCCCAAATTGCTGGGATTATAGGCATAAGCCACTGTGCTCAGCCTAGACAACATTTTTAAAAAGGTTTTGGACTGTGTTCAGTAATCATAATTGGTACTGGTGTTTGTACTATTATTCTGAAACTACTAATTGTGTATTGTGGGATAAAGCAAGTGAGTAATTAAGGAACACTGAATTCTGTCATTCCCCATGTACTTGAAAACCAGAATTCTCAGTGTGGACAAAAGAACAGATGAAATACAAAAGTAATTAAGTAAAAATCTTGAATTATAATGGAAATAACAGTATGAACACACAAGTATGTTTACATTTATCTCATTCATTCTTGCCCTTTCCTCATGTGTAGTTTCCCAGCTCTGTCCACCAAAAAAGACCTATAGACAATGGCCAACTCAATAAAAATTTGCATCCTTCGTGCCAAGATAATGGTCCTGAAATACGATTTGCATTAAAAGATACCAGGTCTTCTTGGAAAAATGATTGATTCCAGGACTAAGGCATAAAATACACAAGGAGTGGAAGAGAGATGAAGAGAAAGGAGGGCGGTGAGAGGGAGAGAAAATCCCTCGGGCCCAAAAGAGGTATCAGTCACCAGACTGTATTTCATAAATTCATAATTCATAAAGACGTTACCACAGGAAGGAGGTGCTGCTCAGCCCTGGAGACAGACACACAGACACAGACACACACAGACACACACACACACACACACACACACACACACAGTCTAGACACACAACTGGTAGTGTCCAGCCAAATACTTAGTAGTATGAGGAGGGCTTTGAACTACAGACTGAATAATCTGGCTTCAAAGAGCCAACCATCACCATTGTTTGGGGGCGCACCTCAAACCCTCTTGGCTTGCTGCCATTAAACATTCCCAAACACCTTTCTGATGGAGACTGTCCCATTCCTCACCACCACCCTCCTACCTATAGGGAGATAAGTGCTGGTTTTGTATCCCCAAGTATACAAAACTCCAGTAACTCTTTTCAATGACGTTCTTCATTGTAAATCCATAAAAAGAAATTCTGGCCTCATAAATCAGGCTCGATAAGCTGAACAACCCAGTTCTGCTCACAAATGTCCTTATTCTGTATATACATCAGCAGTTCTCCTGGCTGCACATGAAAAATCACCTGGGAGCTTTTAAAATTACAATGGTGGTAGGAACCCAGCCTGGACATATGAAATAAGAATCCCTAGTGGCAGTGGGTATCCATGCTTTATAAGTTCCTCAGGTGATCCTATGGTGCAGCAGGTTGCAAAGCACTGCTATATGAAATTAGGTTTCTGAGGCAGCAAGGTTAAGGGTTAGCCCCCAAACAGTAAGCACCAATGCTACCTTTGAAGCCCAAGACCCTGGCCTCTGGGATAAACCCTGGGGCTCTCAAGCACACACAGGCCTCTTCCTGCTTCTACAGAAATCCAAGATCATAACTCAGTCTTTTTTATCCTTTGCCGTTCCACAGAATTTGACCCTATGGGGCTCTGCTGCTTTTGAGAATTCTTCTCTTTTGGCTGCAATAGGGTAAAATTGATGACTAGACTTTAAAAGTTTTTTTTTTTTTTTTCACAGAGCAGCAAAAGGTATAAATATTTGAGAACATAAGACAAGTAATGAATAAATCCTGCTTACGTGTAGTTACATTTGAGCAGCATATTGATGAACAGCTAAGGGAAGACAGAGATCACAAGTTTCCTCCTCCCACGCCTCAAAGAGAAAGGGCACTTTACACAACCCAGGAGCACGTGGAGCGCTGTGCAGTCTTGCTGTGTTCTGGCTGTTTGCTCTAATTGATCTGTCAAGCAGCATGTGGGCATTAAGTAATCGGCATGTGACTTTTCTAGAGAAAGGGGGATGGTCTGCAGAATATAAGGAAGAATCAGATATGGAATCACAGAGTGCTGGAGTTGGAAGGGGCCTCAGAGATCACCTCTGAGAGTTAGCTTCTAAATCAGCCCTGTTATTTTACAGATGAGGGGGACTGAAGTACAAAGAGATGAAAGTGACTAGTTCAAGTCTGTGGATCCAACAAAGGATGGGATTGGCATTGTAGCTTGTCCTGAACTCTCCCAGGCCACATTCCAGTCTCTCAGACCCCAGCCTCCATGCTCAATAAAGAGTAGACAGATTAGTGTAAAGTGAAAAAAGTGTAAATGAGAATGGGGAGGTGGATGTCTGCCTCCCACATGGCAGATCCAATGCATTCAGACTGCCCTAGAAGAGGTGAGTCAGCAGCCACAAGTGTATGCTTCAGACACATTTTTAACAGAAAGCAACTTAAAGCTACTGTTGGAAAGAGGAAAGAAAGACTCACTAAGGGGCATTACTGTCACAAGCCACTGGATATCCATAGGATTCCAGGGATGTCAGCCTCACTCTAATACACTAAACTCTTGCTGAATTCATCCACCCCTATGTGTCTTGACTAAGTGGCTACTACATTCCAGGCCCTCTGTCAGTGCTGCAGAAAATACAAAAGTTCAACTATCTTTTGGAGGCCTATGCTAAGTACACAAATAACACTACTATAAATCAAATAGTGCTATGGCAATTCAAAGAAACCCACACATACAGTTGGATGAGGGGGAGAAACTAGTATTCGCTAAGCTAACCCTCACAAGATGTGTGTGGAGTTGGTATATGCATCCTATGCCTACAACTACAAAGCCAGCTTCAGGCCACAAGCTAGTTCAACTTTAGTCAAAGAAAAATGAGACCCACACCATAAACATCTTTGCCATCTTGTCAAAGGAATGGCTGGGAGGTGAAAGTCATTAAACACCAGATTCTCTACATAAGGCTGCTTTGTGAAACACAACCAACATGACTCAGATAACAGTTGGTGCAGGTAAAGCAAAATCACTACAGTGGGTAAGAGTTATGTCGGGGGTCCCACTCCTGGCCAAGGCACTCTGGTAAATGTGGTGAAGAGTGAAGCAGTATACCCAAACTGACATCAACTTCATGCATTGATTCATTTATTCAAGACCAATGACACACCTATAAGGTGTCAGGCACTATGCTAAGCTCCAGAAATTCAAAAGCAAGTCAGATACAGTGCTTCTTTAAGGACCTCTCCAGCCAGGAAAAGCTACTCAGCACGGGAAGGGGAGGTATAAAAGACAGACATAACTGCTATATTGCAGGTAAATACTAACAAGAGCCTGGGAACACAAAGGAAGTTGTTGTCTAATATCCCAAACAATCTAGAGTCTCACAAATCCGTTTTGGATTTGTCACCAGTGGCATACAGAACCCCTGCCACTTCAGGAACTTCCACTTCCATGAAGGCACCAAAAGAGAGGAAGGGAGTTCCTAATCCCAGCTTTCTGAGATTGTGAACTGTCTACTGCCCATTCTTTTACAGTCTTTCCTAGCATTCCACTCAGCCCTTCTTTCTTTTCACAGAAGGGCTTATGTAAACATAGTTTTATTATCATTCTAGCTAAATAGAACTTAAATTGCCAAATCTTGGCCACCAAATAATTATGTTTGTTGAACTATGAGACAGTAAAAGATATCAGGACTGCTCTAAAAAGATAGAGAACTCAATACAGGACATTAAGACATTAGTATAGCCAAGGGCCTTAACAACCAGCTTAGGATGAGACAAGCTAAAGCACCTTTCATGCTCACACAGTACAAATATTAGTGTCTTCCAAATGAATGATACTTAAACGTTTGCCATGTGAGTTGTAACGACTCACTTATATGAGGGTTCCTTCAAAGTAAAGACTACATAAGTCTGTTTCTTTCCTCTTTCCCAAATACAGGCTGGCCCTACGACCATACTATATATTGCTGTATCAGGGTTTCATCATTTCTCTCTCATCCATCCCCACCGTCACCATCCTAGTTCAGGTCCTCACACCTGGACGTCAGCACTTAGTCCTCAGTGCTCTCTTCTAATTCTACAACAGCTCTTATCCATTTTCTCTTCCTGATGCAGGACTGTGGAAACATATCATTCCCTGTAAACATACATTTTTGTTCCCTGCCATTGAAAAGATTAAGTCATGTCTTTCAAGCCTGGTATTTAAAGCCTCCTGGGTCTTCCTGCCTCTTCACTATTTCTCCTTTATCTCAGATTTTCTTATCTCATTCTCCCTTAAAAATAAAATAAAATAAAACCCTATGCTGTATATAACCCTCCTCTTTCTCCCCCTCATGCAAACCACAGGACCACCTTACCCCTCCCTTTGACTCAGCTGAAGGGCTGAAGAGCATGCCTATACCCCAAGGTAGCTCCAGAGCAGCACAGAACCCTAGCTCCAGCCACTACCACCCCATACCTGCAGTACAGGACGAGCTCCCTAGACAGTCTCTCCAGGCTTATTATTGCCCCCTCCACTGCTCTCCGCAGAGCTAAGGATGTTTTCGAATGTCAAGAATCATCATTTAAAACCCCTGAAATACCCCTTCCAAAGCCACAGACTAGGCCACTAACAGCTGCCTCCAAAAGTTGTTCTGGGTTCAGGGAAATGGATAAGCTCTGCTGCTTTGCAACAGCACCCATGAATATGCTCTACAGAAAGCTCAGTGGAACATGGTTGTGTGTGAAAAGCAAGGCCTCATTTCAGCACAAAAGCCTTGATCTCATTTTTGTCCCAGAATTGGATATTAAGTGAACTTGGACAAGTCCCTTGGTTTGACAAAGTCTCAGAAGAAGCAACTATAAAAGAGGAAAAATAACACCTATCTGGCAGCATAGTTGGAGGAATTAAATGAGAAAGTTTATAAAACACCTAGCAGAATGCCCAGCACATAGTATGTGGTTACCACCTAATAATATAATGTGCCTATCTTTCCACGTGTCAGTTATCTTCCCAGCAAGGCTGACAACCTTCAAGTCACCATCTCGTCTCAGCTCCCCCTTGCCTTTAACACCAAGTCCTGTGCCCCAAACATGGTAGATGCACAGCAAATACTTCCTATAGACTGGATCCATTTCTATGTCTGCATTTAGGAATGCAAATTCAGGGAATAGAAGCCAGACTCGGAAAGGGCTGTATCAAGAAAGAAATCTAAACAGAACGCAAGAAACCTATGCGAGGAAAGTGGATATTAGTGAAATAAGAATTTATGAGGGAGTACACAGCGATTCATAAAGACCACCACTTGGGGAGGACCCCAGATCTTCTTGTTCTTCCCACTGAAACTTCCTTTGCCTGCTCCAATGTTTTCACCCTGTGATTCTCAAATGTTCCTGCTTGATCCGATTTGAATCATCTGGGGAGCCTCCCAATATGGGGAATTCCCACTTCCACAGAAATGAACTAGATATGCCTTTCCCTATTCCTCTGAAATAGAACTAAAAACTCCAGACATTATATATAAAGTAAGCAGGAGAACAATCTGAAAGATGGAGAGAAGGCAGACAAGCTAGGGACCTCAGCACCCAAAAGATGGCATAGCAGCAAGTTCCCTGCGTTTTCTTGCCTCACATCTCCCAGACTGGTTACTGGAGAAGCTGGAGACCTGGAAACACCAATGGACAGAGACAAAACAAAAAAGGTCCCAAGAAAGCCTGTTCTCTCTAGCCAAAGGACCAGGAAAGGAACAAAGCAGTATGACAAAAAAACTTTTCAACAGCAACAGCTCCCCTCCAGAAAAATACCATAGAAAACACTGTGGACTGGGCACAGTGGCTCACATGTATAATCCAGCATTTCAGGAGACCAAGGCAGTTGGATCACTTGAGCCCAGGAGTTCCAGACAAGCCTGGGCAACAGGGCAAAACCCTGTGTCTACAAAAAATTAGCCAGGCATGGTGCATCCACCTATAGTCCCAGCTACTAGGGAGGCTGAGGTGGGAGGATCACCTGAGCCTGGGAGGTTGAGGCTTCAGTGAGCCATGATTGTGCCACTGCACTCCAGCCTGGGTGACAGAATGAGACCCTGTCTCAAAAAAGAAGAGAAGAGAAAGAAAACTGTGGCCCAACCTCACCAGCTGAGTGGAGAAACTAGACTTCTGCCTCACCAGGCTGTAATAAGATGTTCCAACCTCACCTCCCTCCCAATAGCAACAACACCAAATGGGAAGCTGGAATATCCACCTCACCTGGCAACACAAAGCCCCCTCCACTTCCTTGCTGGGGTGTCAGAGGAGACCAAGTAGAGACCCTGAACTTTTGCCACCTTGCAGTGGTGGTAAGGCCAGCATTAGTAGTGGTCATGTGAAAGCAGTAATGAGGTGCCCCGGCCCCTTCCAACCAGGGTGGTATCAGCTGAGGTCTAGTGGATAACCTAGACTTCTACCCCCACCTGAGAGTAGTGAAGCTCTCCTGCTAGAAGAGAAGATCTAAATAAGATCCAGAGCCTCATAACATTATTCCAAAATGTCCAGGCTTCAATAAAAACTCATTCATCACTCCAAGAACAAGGAAAACCTCAACATGAATGAGAAAAGACAATCAACAGAAGCCAATGCCAAGATGACAGATAATATTAAAATTACCTGACAGGGGTCTTAAAGCAGTCCTCATAAGAATGCTTCAACAGGCAATTATGAACGTGTTTGAAACCAATTAAAAAGTCAAACGTCTCAGCACAGAAACAGAAGATAGAAAAATCACAACGCTCAGGCTGTACTCCATATTAACCAAAACAAAATCACTAGGAGTACTCAGCCATCATTTTGTTTGTATAACTCCACAGAGATTTCAATGAGCAGCCGAGTTTAAGAACCAGTGCTCTAATGCTATGGGTCTCGGGTATCCATCAGAATCACATGCTGGAAAACTTGGTAAAGACACGCCTTATGCTACTTCAATAAGCCTGGGCCACTGTATTTTTATTAGTTTTCAGGTGATTCTGATTATGCCAAAGACTGAAAACACCTGCTCTAATTAATCAAAGGAATTTGCAGGTGATTTCCTTCATCTGTGGAAGCTGCAAAATCCTTGATCTGAAGAAGGAAAAAACTGTATTTAAGTAACTTTAAAGAAAGATAAAATTTCAAATATTTTTGGATATAGGTGCCCAGAATATAATCTGTTTAACCTGGGCTGCCAAATTTAAGAAATCTACCCATGTTAAAGAGCCAATTTGAGGTCAGCACAGTGGCTCATACCTAGCACTTTGGGAGGCCAGAACAGGATTGCTTGAGCCCAGGAGTTGGAGACCAACTGGGCAATATAGTGAGACCCTGTCTCAATAAAAAGAGAGCCAATTTGAAAATGTAGTTACATTGGAGGCTATGTGTGTTTACAGAAAACAGCATGGGAGCAAGATAATATGTTCCCTGTCACTTGGCCACAGGAAACATTAATCTTTCTCTCCGCAGAACAATAAAATGCTTCCACATGAGTGCTTCCTCCCACCCAAAGAAACCAAAGGATAAAACCAAGAGTTTCTAGTCAAGAAAGAAAAAAAGGACACAACCAAGGAGCTTTTCCATTGTGCACGGTGGGCTAAGATTTCCAATTCAAAAGGCAAAAGACAACATCTCTGGGAATGAGCTTTTCAGTGTTTTATACTCCACCAGAGGCACCCTAGGGCCTGTAAGCAGAGAGAACTTGTCCTCAAAAATAGAGGTGGGCCAATAACCTTATGAAAAAAAAAGCTCAACATCAGTGATCATTAGAGAAATGCAAATCAAAACCACAATGAGATACCATCTAACACCAGTCAAAATGGTTATTACTAAAAAGTCAAAAACTAATGTTGGCAAGGTTGTGAAGAAAAAAGAACACTTATAGACTATTGTGGGAGTGTAAATTAGTTTAGCCATTGTGGAAAACAGTGTGGCAATTCCTCAAAGACCTAAAGATGGAAATACCATTTGACCCAACAATCCCATTACTGGGTATATACCCAAAGAAATATAAATCATTCTATTATAAAAGCATATGCATGCATAGTTTACTGCACTACTATTCACAATAGCAAAGACATGGAATCATCCTATGTGCCTGTCAATGACAGACTAAAGAAAATGTGGTACATATGCATCATGGAATACTGTGCAGCCACAAAAAAGAATGAGATCATGTCCTTTGCAGGGACATAGATGGAGCTGAAAGCCATTATCCTTAGCAAACTAATGCAGGAACAAAAACCCAAATACTGCATGTTCTCACTTATAAGTGGGAGCTAGATGATGAGAACACACAGACACATAGAGGGGAACAGCATATACTGAGGCCTTTCAGAGGGTGGAGGTTGGGAGGAGGGAAGAGAGTATCAGGAAAAAGAAGTAATGAGTCCTAGGTTTAATACCTGAGTGATGAAATAATCTGTACAGCAAACCCCCATGATGCAAGTTTACCTATGTAACAAACCTGCACATGTGCCCCTGAGCTTAAAATGTTTTTTAAAAAATGGAATAAAGGAAAAAAATAGAACTGGGGCTGGGCACACTGGCTCACACCTGTAATCCCAGCACTTTGGGAGACTGAGGCAGGCAAATCACTTGAGCCCAGGAGTTCTAGACTCTGTGCAACATGGCAAAAACCCATCTCTACTATATACATATATATATATATGAAAATTAGCCAGGCATGGTGGCATGAGCCTATAGTCCCAGCTACTTGCTTGGGAGGCTGAGCTAGGAGGATTACCTAAGCCCCAGGAGGTGAAGGCTGCAGTGAGCCATGATTATGCCACTGCATACCAGCCTGGGCAACAGAGTAAAATCCCATCTCAAAAAAAAAAAAAAAAAAAAAAGACCTGGGAAAGGCAAGGAAAAGGGTGTGGACATTGAGAGGAGTGAATTGCCACACTGGAAAGGAAATGCACAGGCAAGAGCCCAGCCAAGAATAACACCTTCTAGGAAGGAAGGAACTCCCAGAGCTCCTCTCCTTCCCATTCTCCAGCATTTCCACCTACTCACTGATGCCTCATCTCTGTATGTGGACAACATCAACAAGGTCCAGAAAAGTCTTTATAGGTGACTCATTGCCTACTGGCACAGAACAGCAAACCTGGGTCCCAGACATATCAATGGGAAAGACTAAGATCACCTTTAACAGACCATTTGCCTATTCAATCCAACCTAAAAGATCCTCCTCTGCAAAACTGGAACAATAACACGTATCCTCATGGGGCCACTTAAATTAGTTAACACAAGTAAAATACTTAAAACAATGTACAGAACACAGTGAGCACTGAATAAACATTAGCTCTTGGTATTTTGAACGACATACAGGACAAGAGTTAATAGTGGAGACACCCTGAGCCATGCAACCTGGGTTTGACTCCAGGATCTATCTACTACTAGATGTGGAGCATGAGCAAGTTACTCTGCCTCTCTATGCCTTGGCTTCTCCATCTAGAAGATACAAATAATGATAATACCTTAACTCGAATGGTTGTTGGGAGAATTAAATTAATTGTGTCATAGAAAGAGCTTGGCACAGTGCCTAGAACACAGTAAGTGCTTTCTAAATAACAGTAATTATAATGTTATCTTTCTATGATATGGTTAGCATGAGGCAAGTAAGTAGGGAGTCCCCTTGACCTTTGAGGAGTTTGTAGCCTAATTAAGGAGACAAGAAATGCACACACAGAGCTAGCAGGGGAAAGCAGCACAGAACATGGGATGCATGATAATTCTACAAGCATGAAAAAGGTACTTCTCATGTTCTCCTCCCTGTCTCTTTTCTCTCTCTCCCCAACACACTCACATGCTGAGGGAATTTAGAATGTTCTGAATACAGGGTGGGTGCTGCGGGGTTGGAGGAGTGCTCCCTTCTTGGTCACCCCCTTACTCCCAAGGGCGGGCCCCTGGATAGAGATTCCCAGGTCTCATTCAATACTCAATGCTGCTCATTTAAACAAGTTTCCCCCTGGAAAGCACTTAGCTTCAAGAATAAATGGGGGTAACCTCTGTCCTCAGCTTTCATGGATGGACCATAAAGGGGTAAGACACATCTCACTAGAGAAAACCAACAGGGTTATACACAGCAGGTGGCAGAGTAGGAATTCTAAAGTGTTCTGGCACTCTATGGGCACTGAACTTGCTGAAAGTGCCATTTTAAATAACTTTTAAAGCCAGCTGCTCCAGTGCTTAAAAGGAAACGTGATGCTGAATATAAAAATTGTAAAGGGAAATGTAAGCATCACAAAGTATTAATTAATCCCATGATGCAAGATTCTTTCTGCTTAGATTACCTCTGCTTAAAGAAATATTTATCCAAGAAATTCAGAGAAAGGCAAGTGAAGACAGACAACACCATACTTAAGATTCTGTGATTTTTAATCCTGACAAGGATTAAAAGGCTGGAACAAATGAGATGGTGGCATGCACAAGAACCTAGTTAACCCCTTTTTATTCCTTCCCAAGGAGGCTGACAGCTATTTTAAGCGCACAAAGTAGTCATACTGTCTGATTTGCAACTTTAGGAATCAGAGTAGCTGCAGCTAGATTTTTTAAGCCAGCATGTATAATGAAGATAATACACAACTAGGCCTCTGACTTACAAAAGAACAGTGTCTGAATATTCTACAGATTAAAACCATGCACAGATGAAACTTAAATTGCAATCTGTAGGACTTAATAGAAACAGCAGCCAACACTGTGCCACTCACGGTGCTAGGCCGTTTACAGGTACTACTCACTCAATCCTCCCATTAACCCTATGAGGTAGGAAATATTTGTATCCTCTTTTTACAAATGAGAATGCTAAAGGAAAGATGTTCCATAACTCACACAAGGTCATGTAGCAAGTGAGGGATACAGCCAGGATTTGAACCCAAACAGTTTGCCTCCTGAATCCATGCCATGCTATGCTGCCAACCAAATTCACGTCATAAAAATTGCTAAGTAGCAAATTAAAGAAAATAAACCATTAATTAGAAAAAAAAAGACATCAATTCATTAATGAGAAAACAAATTGAAAATGTTTCTTACATAAATGACAATTGATAAATGACAATTACCTACTCCTGAAATTGGCCACATGTTCTATATTCAGATTCTAATTCCATTGTACATCCATCACTGGAATTTTATTTAATTCAGGGGGAAAAATGCTTACTTGGCATTTTCATTGGAAAGAATCAGCACTGTAAGAGATTGGGGTTATCAGAAAGAGGCCACGCCAGGGGTGTCCCTCAAGCCACTGGGAACCAGAAGTTGCTGTACTAAAGCAAGAGAAATGGTTGGGAGGAGTGTGGAGTCAATTAAGCCACTTCTCACCGTTGGGTGATCCAGGAGGACCCTGGCCATCTCATGGGGAACATCTCATTCATGCAAAATACATTTTCTATACGCAAGGCACTGTACTCAGTCCTGTGGAAGACACGGGGGCAGAGTGACATGGACCCTGACAATGACAATGTAGAGATGAAAATCGGATAGGGACAAGCAAATACAAAGCAGGTGGAACTGGCAACATCCACTTCATGGAGTGACTTGTGAACTGGGTGGGAAACTGTAGTGAGGGTTAAGGGAATGGTGGGTACTGCAGTTGGGTTGATGCCCAGGGTGATTAAAGGAAATTGTTCAAAAACAGAAAGCCTTGAATATCATACTAATAATTTTAGTTCTATTATAGTAGGCACAGAAACTTTTCATGTGTTTTGAGTGGAAGGATAACCACCTCAGGAAAATTGACGGGGCAAAAGTTAATGGGATGAGGGGGATCAGAGAACAAGTGGGGCACTGGAGGCTTTCAGAGGTTACTGATGGCCGTGATAACAGGGGAGGGGGTAGAGCATCTCAACCAGTGATGGACCAGCCAGGGCGCATGGATGGATGTCACTGGGAACATTCAAGAGAATTCAGCACCTGACTTGATGTGGGGTATAGGAAAGAAGAGCCTGAACACCACAGGTACCCAGTAAACAGCAAATTTGAGTTGGCTGTCAAATCAAAGAACAGAGGGAGTGCTTCAAAGTGTCATGCCCATGTGCCCAAGAGGATGGTGGGGTCATTAAAAGACAATTAAGCCAGAAGAGAAATTTGATTTTGATGGGGACAGCAACACATTCAGGTACAGATGGCCAGCAGGAAGCTGCGAATAAAGATGTGGAGTCTGGACTGGAGTAGAGAGCCAGCAGCCTGCATAACAGAAGAACAGGAGTAGACAGAATTCAAAGGAGAGGGAATGGAGCACTCAGGGGAGAGGGCAAAGAGAGGAGGTAGAACAACCACATAAGAATCAGTGGCAGGGGCAAGGGGCTGGCTGCCTGCAAGCAGGCACAGAGAACCCAGTAAGGCATTCCACGGAGGACTCGGACAAGCTGCTCAGGAAGGAAAGTCAAAAAGGATGAGGACAGAGAAGCGGGGCAGTAGAGCAATTTCTGTATGGCAGCCGGGACAGAAGTCGGAAGGAGGTGGCCAGACACTGAATGAAGGCTGAGAAACTGCAGCAGGTAGAGTACTCTCTCACAAGACTTAGCTGTGAAAGGAAGAGAAAGACAACATGTTAATTAAAGAAAGAGGTGGAGGGAAGAGACGTTTCATACAGGGAAGGCCATGGCATATTCTTAGGCAAGGAGAAGTAATCCAGTGCCCAGGAGATGTAACCATGCCAGGGTGGGGGTGGGGAGTGAAGGGCATAATTAAGAGGACAAGGGGGAACTAACAGGACATGGAGGGCAGATTGATCTTAAAATGAGGGAAAAAGAAAAAAGTTAACTTCATCTACATTTAAAACTTTGTGTTTCAAAGAACAATACCAAGAAAGTGAAAAGACCACCCACAGAATGGGTAAAAATATTGCAAGTCTATGTAAGGGATTTGAATCCAGAATATATAAAGAACTCTTACAACTCAATAGTAAAAAGCCAATCCAACTTTTAAATGGGCAAAGGATCAGAATAGACATATCTCCAAAGCAAATATATAAATGGCCAAAAAAAAAAAAAAACCACACATAAAAAGATGTTCTTTTTTTTCTCTGAGTCTGCTTGCTAGGGAATAAGGAAATATTCTATGTTATTCAAAAGGGAAATGCAAATCAAAACCATGATGAAATACCACTTCACACCCAGGAGGATGGCTAGAATCAAAAAGTCAGACATCAAGCATTGGTGAGGATATGAACACACTGCTGGTGGAAAGGTTAAACGATGCAGCCACATTGGAAGTCCCACTGGTTAAAGTCCCAATGGTTAAACATGGTTACCATGGGACCCAGCCATTTTACTTTTATTAATCTTACCCAAGATAAATTTTAAAAAATAAATAAATAAAAACATGCCTGCAGAAAAGTTTGTACATTAAGATTTATAGCATTATTTTTTAAAGGCAAAAAAATGGAAACAAATTAAATGTACCTCAAATGATAAATGAACAAACCAAATGTGGTATATCCACACAATGATACATTATTCAGCCATAAAAAGGAATTAAGTACTGATAAATTATAGATGAACCTTGAAACATGATTCTAAGGGAAAGAAGTCAGGCACAAAAGACCACATATTATACAATTCCATTAGTATGAAATGTCCAGAATAGGCAAATCTAGAGACAGCAAGTAGATCAGTGGCTGCTCAGGGCTGGGCAGATGCAGGGGGTACGGATTACAGGTGTGTGCCACCACGCCCAGCTAATTTTGTATTTTTCATAGAGACAGGGTTTCACCATGATAGCCACGCTAGTCTTGAACTCCTGACCTCAAGTGATCCACCTGCCTTGGCCTCCCAATGTGTTGGCATTATAGGCGTGAGCCACCGAAGCCTAGTGTTTCTTTTTAAAGTGATGAAAATGTTCTAAAAGTGACTGTAGTGCTGGTAGTACAGATCTGTGATATCTTAAAAATCACTATATTGTACATTTTAAATTAGTGAGTTGTATGATATGTGAACTACATCTCAATAAAGCTATTAAGAAAGGAGGGAAGATAAAAGTTCATTTTCCAAAAACAGAAAGGAAAAAGGAAAGTAGCAGAGATCCAATTTGCAGGGTAGGGCAGAAAGGCAATGAGGAAGTAAAGGATCATGGGCATGGTCCCCAAGCTGCTGGGGAAGGTAAACAGCAGGACAATGGCAGCAAAAAAGTCACTGGGGAGCTAAGAGCATCCTCAAGGCAACAAAGGTGTAAGGAGAAGGCAGGTGATTATAGCCAATAAAAGTATTCTGAAAGTTTGAGTCTTGGGAGTAGCAGCATTATGAGTAAGCAATAGTAAACTGTGAGTGAAATCTGATGAGGGTCCTGGCTACAGATAACTGGCAAAGGTCATCAGTAAATGTGGCTGCATGATTTTGGCCACTAAAAAGGACTGGGACATCGTGGGCAAAGGAGCTACAACTGAAAGCCATAAAATCGTGAAATGTATGGCTAAAGCGGAAATAGATTTGTCCATCAAATCCCAAGATACCAGGTGGGGAGGAACACCCTGGGACACCTGAGAGCACCGTAAAGACAAATAAAACAGGTGTTTCAGAGTGGTACTGTGTCTTTGGAACTTATTGCTCCACACATACACCAAAAAAAAGGGGGTCTAGGGCAGAAGGTAACAGTGTTTTTTAAAGCATCTGAAAAAGCCTAAGAAAGTGAAATACATCTCCTCCTTAATGATGACATCAGAAAATACATCAGTCCCTTTACCCAAATTGCTACTGTTCCAGAACGCTAGAAGACAGGACCCTTACTCTAGGTGGAGAGAAGGGAGAAAGGGGACATAAACGCCCAGCATATAATGGAATGGGCTTTGAGAGCTCTATGCCATGCCAGGCAGGCTCAGATGAGTCAGGGATACCCCATTTATGGTAAGCAAATGTCATTCATCTGGAAGCCCTCATGACAGTATGTGCAACAGACATCCGGCTGAGATCACTGGAATCTCTAAAATCTATATCAGGGGAATCATCAACCAATGAAGCCAGGTAGCAAGGAAGGAAATATAGCTAGAGAATCCAGCTTCAATCTGATCAAATACTCCCAAACCACAAAATCACTCAGCAATGATATTTACTGCTTTCAGACTTTCCACAATCGGTCATTTCTTCCACTTGACAATTTTTCATTTCAACTATGTGTGTACCTTTTGTTGAGGCTTGGGAGAGGGAAGATACACAGAAGCATGAGACAAGGTCCTCAAAAAAATTCCATATTACCAGAGAAGATATATGCAAAGGAAAAAACAGAATTTTGTGTGGTGAACAGCTTTAGCAATATCTCTCATCCCATGTGCAATCTTGCAATGTGAACTTGACATTCCCTCATCAAGAAGTGGGGCTTATTTCTCTTCCCCAGTAGCCCAATTTGACTAAGAGGATGTGACAGAATTGGCCCTCTGTAATTCAGAAAGACCCAACCTTAAGAGCTTCTGCTTTCCTGCTTGGAACACCCCCTACTGAAAGCAAGCTGCCAAACAAAAGGGCCACCATGCTGTGAGGAAATCCAAGCCAGCCAGTGGAGAAAACAGTCATGTGGAAGACCACCAAGGCACAGCCATATGAGTGAAGCCTTCTTGTACCTTCCAGCCCAGCTGTAGATGAATGCAGCAAAGTGAATGATCGAGTCAACATCATATGCAACGGAAGAACAGCCCAGCCAAGCCCGGCCTGAATTCCTGAGCCATAATTCATAAACAAATTAAACAGTTGTTGTTTCAAGCTACTGAGTCTTGAAGTAGTTTATTTTGAAGTGATGGATAACTGAAACCAGTTTGAAGCCAGGGAACCAGGGATAAGTCCTGTTTCTGTTATTATCTGACTATGCGACCTTGGGTCAATGACTTCCCCTCTGAATTTCAATTTCCTCATCTGTGCAATGGGGTGGGGGGGGTAGGGGCGGTGTACTAAATGAGCCATGGTGCTTTCCAGTTCTGACTGTCTGTATCATGCATGCAGGTATCAGGGAACAATCTAGGCAATGAGTGTTAGGACTACAAAAAGAGCAACTATTAATTCTTCAGGATTAGTGAGCCTTGGAGGAGGTGAAAGAACCCATGGACCTGGAGTCAAAAGCCCTGGAGTGTGAGGATTAAATGTGGCAGTGGCTAAAACAATGCATGGCACATAATAAGTGCTCAATAAGTATCATTAGCTGACACATCAATTTATAACTCTGGACAAATTAATCTCTCTGATCCCCAGTTTTTAGTCTGAAAAATCAAGATAACACTGACGTAACGTTTCTATAAGAGGAAACGTCTTTGTATGTAAAAGTCCCATGCGAATCAAAAATCACCTACAGATATGAGACATAGCTATTATTAATACTCTTATTATCCTTTGTACCATTAGCATTAAAAGTCTCTTTCTCACCAAGAGAGAATAGACAGTCAGTTGATGGCATTGGCCACCAGGAAGGCATACTGCGAGATCAGGAGGCAAGTTCTAAGGAGCCACAGGCTCTCAGGGCATGTGAGATTTACCCACCCACCAGCATCAGTCAGTGAGCTAGGTGCCCACTCTGAACATGGACAGAAGGTTTCCCTGGCAAGCAGCTCTCAGCCCAAAGGAAAATCTGGAAATGGCCAAGCATTAAAAGTTTGAGCCAGGCACGGTGGCTCACTCCTATAATCCCAGCACTTCAGAAGGCCAAGGCAGGTGGATCACCTGAGGTCAGGAGTTCAAGACCAGTCTGACCAACACAGAGAAACCCCATCTCTACTAAAAATACAAAATTAGCTGGATGTGGTGGTGCGTGCCTATTATCCCAGCTACCTGGGAGGCCAAGGCAGAAGAATCGCTTGAACCCAGGAGGCAGAGGTTGCAGTGAGCCAAGATCATGCCATTGTACTTTAGCCTGGGCAACAAGAGCAAAACTGCTTCTCAAAAATAAATAAGTAAATGAACGTTTGAGTAATTTCCTATACCAAAGTCCTAAAGGCCAGCAATCTGAGAACACTCCACCAGAGAGTTATGAATCAAATCAGTGGCCAACATAAAGTGAATATTCCATTAAAATTATTGAATGAAAAGGCACTGGATTTGGGAGTCTGAAGTCAAAGCCCCAAGCTTAAATCTTGGCTTTGTCATAGATGTGAACACTAAGGCAACAACAACCTCCCTGAGCCTATATCCTCATTTATAAAATAGGCATAAGGAGACCCATCTCCTAGGGAAGTAGTGAGAGTTAAATGAGGTCTTGCAGGTGAAAAAATCTAAGATTCCACTTGATAACTAAACGCATGGTTTTTTAAGTGCACAGAACCTCTGCCACCCAAATGCCCTTCAATCCTAACCCAATACCTTTCAATCTCTGCAGAACCCTGAAAATGAGTGGCGTACATCCAAAGGAACACTCAATCCAATGTTGATTCTGAAAAACTGCCAGCCCCTGGGAGAGAAAGAGCTGCACTCATTTTCCAAGGGTACCTGACAAGGCAACAATAATACATTTGCATTTCCCAGCTTGCACTTTTCCAAAACAAGGGAAGACTGTAATATGGATTTAACCCTGAAATCCCAGTGATTGTGCAGTTGCACAGACACTGCTCTGCAGGGATGTGGAAAAGAGCCAGAGAAGGCTCTTACCAGGTACACGTGGGACAGAAAAGCTTGTGCTTCCACCTCTGTTCAGGTCTTGACAAACATAGTGTTTGAATGTGCCAGTGTGCAGCATCAATTACAAAGGGCTGGGAGTTAGGACCTAGTTCTCAAAGTCAGCCTTTGCCCAAAGAAGCTCCACCACGCCCCTTACCTTATCGTATGCTCTTGTCCTTTCTTCTCTGCCTCATCACTCTCAAAGCAGGCTCCTTGGTCCCCTATATCTGATTTGCATTGGGAAAACAGCTTGGACCAACTGCAGCTCCCCCTCCTCTCACTGACCACCACTGCCTGTGAATTCGGGGAAGTTGCTATAGGAACTACATCACACAGCCCCCAGACATTTGCTTAGAAAATCAACTGCACATTTGGGAAAAGGAGAATAAGATCCAGAAAGCTGGAGGCAACCCTCAAACCCAATATTTCTCAAAGTGTGGCCGCAATCACCTGCATCAAATCACCTGGAATGCTCATTAAAGGTACAGAGTCCTGGGGTCCCCCAAGATGTGTCAAATTAGAATTGGGGTGTGGCAAGACTCAAACTTGTTAACCCCCTCACCTCATGCACACTAGGTTTTTGAGACCAAACACAGAAGACTGAACTGTGAGAAAATAAAAAGGCTTAAAATGCATTTATTTATTTATTTAGTTAGTTAGTTAGTTAGTTGGTTAGTTATTTTTCTGAGACAGGGTCTCTCTCACCCATGCTGGAGTGCAGTGGTGCAATTATAGCTTACTGCAGCCTCTAACTCCTGGGCTCAGGCGATCCTCCCACCTTGGCCTCCCAAAGTGCTGGAATTACAGGCAAGAGCCACCATGCTCAGCCCTAAAAACAATTTGAATCTGATCTCCCTTTTTACCCTCATACTTGTAAAACAGGGTACCGGTGAGCCAAACAAAACACAAGCCAATTTCCAAGTTTATGTATGTTCAGGAAAATTAAATCATAACCCTGATGAAAACTCATACTTTAAAATAAAAACTCTGGCTCACCAAATCAACAGGTCTGGACAAAAATTAACCCAAGCATCCCATCTTAGACCCACCGACCAGATCTATTCTGAGAGATGAGAAAAGTGAGATAAGATCTTGGCTGCAGCCCCACTCTGTCCCAGCCACATCCAGCAATTCAGCTCTGCATTCCACGGCAGGGTTTCATGTTTCGGAGGTTGTGGGGCGGGGCGGGGGGGGGGGGGGTGCAGGCAGTTCTCCTAGCTCTGGCAAATATGGCTGGGGTAAGGTTATTTATAGGGAAAAGAAAAAGGTGAGCATCACCAACTCACCCATCTACATGAGAAAAAAAAAATCTAAATAAACTGACCACACTGGGTACATGTCAGACACTCAAAAAATGTGTGAATTGAAAGAAGGAGACACCTGATGGAATAATCCTTTCTTGAGATGCTAACAGCCTGCACGTACACCATCATGAAAGAGAAAAAGGGAACAAAGAGTCAAATTGTCTCCACATCCAAAGTGCAATGTTTTCAAAACCAGCAAGACCCGGCCTACTTAGAGGGGCAATACTTATTCGACAGGCACACTGTAGGTACTGAATGTCCCTGGGTCTTTACATCACAGAAGAGACCAAGTGTCTTGAAGGAAGAGCGGAAGCACTTTTCCACAGAAAAAGCACTCTTTCTTGGTGATGGGCAGTGGGAACCGCCACTGCAATTTCAGAAGCCAGAACCCCCCACTCAGGGAAGTGTATCGCAGGGGGGTCAGCCTTCCTCACACCTGATGAACCAGGACCGAGGCTTCTGCTCCACCCCTCCCCCAACGGTGGACGCGAGGCTCCGACCTCAGCTTAAAATTCCAGTCATCCCTGCTAAATTATTCAGCAACAGTCCCCTACTAGATGCTGAAACTTAACATTAAGCCACAAACCTAGCAAACAGGATAGCTTTCACCACTGCCTTCAGCGACTGGCACATGCAGAGGAGTCTGGCAAATTAGGCATTTAGGAAGTGACTCCTGACACCTAGACCCGGTTACCTGGAGTGTGTGTGTGTGTGTGTGTGTGTATATATATATATATATATATATCTGTATTCTTGTCTTCAGTTAAGAAGCAGGCATTCCTCTTTTAAAAGACCTTCCTGAAAGCACCTCTCCCACGGGAGCCCAGCAGGTAAATAACACTACAGCTTCCTTAAACCGATTCTAAAGGACCCGGTGCCCAGGCTGTGCTCGCTCGCCAGCTTCTCCTCCGCTGGAGGAGGGATCCGGGAAGTAACTCAATCCAGTCCTATGCGGGTAAGGATGGGGGAGTCTGCAGGTGGGAAGGGGGAGGTGAGGCAATACTGCTCAAACTTTGCAGTTGCTCTTGAGCAGTTCTGGGCAGGAGCCCGCGGAATTACAGACTCAGAAGGGGGAGTCACCCTCCCTAAGAAAAAGGCTCCCAAATCGGCCTAGCCCACCACTTATGGGTCCAGGACGGCTGTGCATCCCATCCACTCAGACATGCCCCCCTCCCCGGTAACACCCTCCCCGGGGCCCCCTCACCTTGGCCTCAAAGCAGATGCCGTGCTGGAAGGCGTCCTCGTTGTGCAAAGGGATCCGCAGGTCGTGCCCATCGTCCACAAGGTTGTACTTGGTTTTGCTGGGCATGGTGACCCGCGGCGGACCCGCTCCTCCGGAGGCGGCGGCGGCTGCAGGAAGGGGCTGACGAGACCCCAGGGAGGGGAGACGGGAGCTGGGCGCGGCGACGCGTGGCGGGGCCTGGGGGCGCGGGGCGGGGGACGCCCTGGCAGCGCGGCGGCGAGGCGGCCCGACCCGGAGCCGTGCCGAGGGCCGAGCAGCAGCGGGCTGCGCGGATGCGGGCGACGCGAGCGGCGCTGTGGTCGCGCAATTCCTGCCGGCGAGGAGGGCGGCGGGGGAGGAGGTGGCGGCGGGAGCAGGCGGTGCGGCGCCCCAGCCCGGGGACCGGAGCAGTGGGCGCGCGGCCCGAAGCGGGACTGGGCGCGGCGCCGGCCCAGAGCAGTGGAACCGACGGCCCGGGACAAGGAAGAAAAGGCGACGGCGGCTGTGGCGGTGGCGGTGGCGGTGGCGGTGGCGGCGGAGCTGGGTGCCTGTCACGGAGACGCTGGATCAGCCGCCAGCGAGCGGCTCCTCCTGCAGGGCGGGCCAGGGCGGGCTCCTCCCGCCAGGCGCTGAGGCCCCGCCCACCGCCGGGTGCGGCCCCGCCCACCGCCGGGTCCGCCTCCGCGCTGCCAGCCGAGCAGGTGAAAGTCCCCGGGAGCGCCGTGCCGGGCCCTGCCCGCGCCCCCCGCCGCGCGCGCCAGCAACTTCGCCCTGGCCCCAGACGGCCGGGATCTGAGGTGCCCTAGCTCAGCCGAGTTTCCTTCTTTTTAACGGTCACACTCTGAGCCGGAGCTACTAATGGCCGCGGCGGCATGGCCTTGGAGTTTTTGTTTTTGTTTTTGAAGGGGGGGAGGGGCCGTGTTTATTGTTTTGTTCTTGTGTTTTACCAGGAAGGCCCAAGTCTTGTCCCAGATATCCCAAATCCGGGCCCTCATTAATTCTCAGAGTCTCCTTTCTCAGAAGGCAAGACTGCACCCAGATGGAGGACTATCTCAGGCGCTTTTTGTTCCCATGTGACTTGGTAATAGGGCTTAGGGGGTGCTTTTAGGGAGGGTTTTAACAGTCAAAAGCCACCGGCCTTGTAGAAATGAGGAAGGCAGAAGGGAGTACTAAGGACAAGAGAATCCAGAACAATTTTATATTCTGGACTGTCTACAACTGGATATGGACAAAATGAGCTTCCAAATTATTTCCGGCTAGTATATTATGTTTCCCATCTTAGTAAATGCTGGAGTTCAATTTGCCTATTTTAAGAAGGGGCCTAGTCACTTTTCTCCTTTACATAAAGAGTTTTTGAGAAAAGTTGCCCAATTATCTCCTTCTTGGCAGATACCGGGTAATGAAAGGGTTGTATCCTATGTGTTCAGTTTCTTAACAGTGCAAGATGTGCAAATGAACTGAGGCGTTCATGGCCAGATATTCAGTATCTGTCAAAACACCATAGGTGGAGTTGCATGATAGCTGTAATATACATGACTAATTCTAAAAGTAACCAGCCAAGCCAGTGCCAACGCCAGTCAAATCTGAGATCCCTTGGACCAAATGATCAGAATCTCTGTTGAATTCATCACCTTAAACCTACTTTTAGCTGGGCACAGTGGCTTACTCCTGTAACCCCAGCACTTTGGGAGGTTGAGGCGGGCAGATCATGAGGTCAGGAGTTTGAGACCAGCCTGACCAACATGGTGAAACTGTCTCTACTAAAAATACAAAAATTAGCCGGGCATGGTGGTGCTCCTGTAATCCCAGCTACTCAGGAGGCTGAAGCAGGAGAATCACTTGAACCCAGGAGGCAGAGATTGCAGTGAGCTGAGATTGCACCACTGCACTCCAGCCTGGGTGACAGAGCAAGACTCTGTCTCAAAAAAAAAAAAAAAAAACACATACTTTTAGTGCCCTGTGTAGACATCCGCCCAAGACAACTCAAAGACCAAACATTATTGATTATTGATTAGTTGTTGTATAGGCCCGTCTTGGAATCACCATAAAGCATAACAATGAAACTGCTTGTAAAAGGCATGTCTTCCTATACCATTTCCATGACAGATTTATACAAGAGAATACATTATTGCCATGATTGCATTTCTCATTTTGTCCCGAAGTGCTAAAGTACAATTGTCCTTAGCTAGATAGTGCCTATTCCCTAACTGCTGAAATTACTGGTCAAGATGTAGCAACTTCCAGTATATCTCCTTAAATAAAAGCAAACTGATGATAGGGACAAATTAATCACATACATTATGCTGTATAGATTTTATTATATTCATAAATATTAGTAAGAACCAAAAATAATTTGCACTGAAGAAAGGCACCACTAACCTTTTTATAAATACAGGACATGGAAGTCTAATCAGGCATGTTTGACTCTTTGAATGTCAAAGTGGTTTTAATATGCATCGTAAATGTACTCTCTAAAACCTGGCACAGTAACTCAATAACTTAAAGGCAAGACCTTAAGTAACTACTTCATTTACATCTCATATTCTTTCCTGAATTTAAAATGTCCTCTGACTCCAAACGGCCTTTTTCTAGATTAATTTGTGTCTAACTGGACTGCTGAATTTACCAGAATTTCATATCTAAGTCTGTAACACATTGTTTGTAGACAAAACACAAACAAAAAGGCTAAAATCCCAAAGGTATTTCAGGGTCTAGTACAGAGACTACTACAGCGTAGACAGCCAATAATTATTTATGAAACTGAATAATAATAGATAATGATCATTCCCTTTCATTATGTGTCAGGCTTTGTTCTTAGAGTCTTACAGGTGTTATTTAATATGCACACAACACTACAGTTAGCCCTGTTTTACACAGAAACTGAGGCACAGAGGGGTTTAAATAACTTGCCCAAGGTCACACATGTAGAAAGGAGTGGAACCTTTTTGAATTTGAATGCAGGTCAATTCTATGTCAAGAGGTGGTTCTGGTATGCCTGGATTGATAAGAAAAGCTTCGTATCACAAATGAGATGCATGTCAAATTCACAACCCATGTTTTATTTAGGCACTTATTATTGCTAAGGTAATATTCATTCCATTTCAGTTATATGAAATGTTCCAAAAACGAGAGTCACGTTCTCTACTTTGGCCTCCACCGAATATAATGTCAGTGCCACGAAGGCATGAAAACACCCTTTTTCCAGAAACAATGGGCATCCAAAGTAATTTCCTTTTTTTTTAGGCAGTGATTTCAATCTTGTTTTTACACCTTTAAATGTAACTGAATTTCACCCACAGTATTTCCAAACCCATTTTAAAAAAGGAATCAAGTTTTATTTCTTTTATTTTCGAGATGGAGTCTTACTCTGTTACCCAGGCTGGAGTGCAGTGGTATGATCTCCACTCACTGCAACCTGAGTCTCCACGGTTCAAGCAATTCTCCTGCCTCAGCACCGCATGTAGTAGGGATTATTGGCATAGGCCACCAATCCCAGCTAATTTTTTTCTTTTCTTTTCTCTCTTTTTTTTTTTTTTTTTTTTGGATTTTTAGTAGAGTCAGGGTTTCACTGGTCAGTGTTGGCCAGGCTGGTCTTGAACTCCTGACCTCAAATGATCCACCCACCTCGGCCTCCCAAAGAGCTGGGATTACAGACATGAGCTACCTCACCCGGCCTCAAGTTTTATTTCTTATAGTAAGTGACAGGTACTTTTATCACTTTCCATACCCTTCTGTAATTTAAACATTGCATGATAAAAACTTTAATCTGAAGTATATTTAATTAAAATATAAATTGTCAATCATATAGTACTTCTTATGTTAATTTTGTTTAAAAATTAATTGTAAAAAAAATCCTGCATCACAGAACTTTAGAACTAGAAGTTACTTCAGAGATCATTTAATCCAGCTCCTTCATTTTAAAGACAAAGAACTAGAAGCCCACAGAGAATTAGTAGTTTGCCTATCAAATTACTATGAACTAGAGCTCCTAACTCAATAATGGGTTATAAATGAATTGATAGCAAACTTTACTTTTAGCGCATATTTGGAAATGAGAAAATTAATTTGTTGCTTTTTTTTTTTTTTTTTTTTTTGTGAGACAGAGTTGCACTCTTGTTGCCAGGCTGGAGTGCAATGGCGCAGTCTCAGCTCACTGCAAACTCCACCTCCCGGATTCAAGGGATTCTCCTGCCTCAGCCTCCCAAGTAGCTAGTGTTACAGGCACCTGCCACCACATTTAGCTAATTTTTTTATTTTTAGTAGAGACAGGGTTTCACAATGTTGGTCAAGCTGGTCTTGAACTCCTGACCTCAGGTGATTCACCCCCCTTGGCCTCCCAAAGTGCTGGGATTACAGGCATGAGCCACCGCACCCAGCCTTAATTTGCCTTTGATCATAAGTACCAGCTTCGACATGCTAAGTATTGCATGTGCATTGCCTTACTTAACCATATGAGACAGGTTATTCACATTTCACAGGAGAGGAATCTGAGGCTGAGAGAGGGAAGTAGTTCATGTAGGTCATGAAACATTAGTAGGAGTCCTTGCATGAGTAGAGCCAACAAAGAATGAAGAGTATGTCAGCTTGCTCAATGCTACTCAGTTATGCAGATGATAGAACTCACAAAATCTTAAACATTAACAACACATAATGATTTCAGATTATTTTTTCATGTTTTACCTTTTTCTTTTTTTTTTTTTTTTTGGTATGAGAAAATAACTTTACTTCATTGTGGGGAGCAAGTGAGTAGGGTGGGCAGATGTCCAGCCTCAGAACTTCTGAAACTGTTTCTTGGTGCCCGAGGCCTTGGTAACCTTGAACACGTTGAAGTGCGCCATCTTGCTCAGGGGCCTGCACTCGCCCACTGTGACAGTGTCACCGATCTGGACGTCCCTGAAGCAGGGGAACAGGTATATGGATATGTTCTTGTGGCGCTCGAAGCGGTTGTACTTGCGGATGTAGTGGAGGCAGTCTCGGCGGATGACAGTGGTCCCCTGCATCTTCATCTTGGTCACCACGCCAGAGGATCTGCCCTCGAATGGAGACATTACCAGTGAAGGGGCATTTCTTGTCAATTTAGGTGCCTTCAATAGCCTCTTCGGGTGACTTGAAGCCCGGACCGATCTTCTTGTAGTACCGCGGGAGCTTCTCCTTGCCAGTTCCTCTCAGCAGGGCCCTCTTCTTGTTTTGAAAGACAGTCTACTGCTTTTGGTAGGCACACTCGGGCTGAATGTCCTCCATCTTCCCGGTCTCCTGAAAAAAGGCATGTTTTGCCATCTTTCCCTGACAGTGTTTCTCTGAAACTTACAGAGTTGGAAATCATTAGCCCAGTTTTTAAAGGGGCAATAAAAGACATTAAATAATTTATCTTTGGGAAAAAATAGCACCCTGTGTCACTAATGGTCTCTAACATAAGTTTGGTTTAGTATGATCTTTTACTACCTAAACAATAAAGTAGTAATTTGGGATGTTTGCCCCATCCGAAAGATTATTCAAAACCGTATTGCATATTGTGATGCTGGTTTACGTATTTTTTCCCCTTCATTGAAGCTGATTCTATCCATTACCACCCCCATACCAAGAGCTAAGCCATTTGAGTAATTTATTCTGTTTCAAAGGTAAATCTCTCTTTCTACAAAAGAATGCATATTACGTTCTTATAAATTGAATACTCTTTCAAATCAGCTTCCAGATGGGAATGCCCGTTGGGTTCCAAACTTTCCTCAACAGCTAGCTGATGCAGAAAAAATGAGAGGAAAGACGCAAGGTGAGTGGGAAGCAGTGGCCAGAGCTACTTCCTCACATCCCTGGAGCAGAACAGCAGGAAGCAAGCAGTATCAAAGGTTCTCTTGGAACACTTGCGGGGAATTAGGAGATCTAGGGAAAAGAGGGCGGTCTGAAGAATTTTGAGTTGAAGAAAGAAGTTTAGGTTCCTGGCAAGGTTTAAGTTCCCCTTCTCACGTAGATTTGTTCAATAATCTCTACTGGGTGGGGTAACCATTTCCTGCTTTTCTAATTCAATATTGTTTTTCAAATTAAAGGTAATGGCTGGTTTTGAATAATCTTTCGGATGGATTTCTTAGTCCCACAGTATTTCAAGCAAAAAGTACTTATTAATTTGTCGACTCTGGGTCAAAAAGCCTTTTGGTCAAAGGCAATAAAATCATATTTAACAAGTATTCCTGCTGTAATATTTTCCCAGGTGTAGCGAGGAACATAAGAGAGGTATACACTCTTCATGAGACGGACACTTTTTTTTTTTTTTTTTTTTGAGACGGAGTTTCGCTCTTGTTACCCAGGCTGGAGTGCAATGGCGCGATCTCGGCTCACTGCAACTTCCACCTCCTGGGTTCAGGCAATTCTCCTGCCTCAGCCTCCTGAGTAGCTGGGATTACAGGCACGTGCCACCATGCCCAGCTAATTTTTTGTAGTTTTAGTAGAGATGGGGTTTCACCATGTTGACCAGGATGGTCTCGATCTCTTGACCTCGTGATCCACCCGCCTCGGCCTCCCAAAGTGCTGGGATTACAGGCTTGAGCCACCGCGCCCGGCGAGACGGACACTTTTAAGTGCAGAAGGTAATATATGATCTACACATATAAGTGAGGCACCCATCTCTAAGTGGCATGGCAGGAAAGGATGAACAAAAATCGGTAGGGCTGGCATGGTCAGGAAAGGCCTCAGGGAAGAGGGTCAGGCTTACATTGGGCTTTAAAAAGGGAAAGGATTTTGATTTTAAGAAACATAGGAGGAGGGCAGACATAGAGTCAGGGTCTACAGAGACATTAATCTGCAAAATGTCCTCAGGGAACAGTAAGGAGATAAGCTCACAGGATGGAGAGTTCCAACTGGAGAGCCATTAGTGATAAGACTGGGAACAGAGTCGGGAGACAGCCAGAGAGGCCTTCAACAGCTGGCTGAGATGACTGTACTCCATGAGATATTTTTGAACTGGGATGTGACCCAGGATGCTAATTCAGAAAGATTACCTCCCCACCACCACCAAAAAATGACTAATTTTTTATTAAAGCTAAAATTGAGAAACATCTGAAGGGGATGATTGGATTTTCCATATTATAAGGTTATATAGAGAGTTGACCAGATAATCCTCGTGCTGGTCTCTTGTATCCACAAATGAAAGATGTTGAAAACAAAGCTGCCAATTATACCTCAGTATTATGGGTCCCAAAGTACCTTCACATTGCTCACTTCCAGATGCTTTTTAATTCTTGCTTCCATTCCTCATTGAGTGACAATATTAGTATTTTTTTTTTAAGACGGGGTTTCACCATTGTTGGTCAGGCTGGTCTTGAACTCCCTACCTCAGGTGATCCACCTGCCTTGGCCTCCAAAGTGCTTGGATTACAGGCGTGAGCCACCACACCCAGCCTTAGTATTATTTATATATGGTCCTTCGTTTGGTTTTTTTGTGTGTTCATTGGTTTTAGTGCTTCATAATGGCAAAGAGATCTTGATGGAGAATTTTCTTTCATTTAGCTCCGCTACTAAAAATTGATTTTAAGGCCCTCACTTTTATCTTTCCAAAGTTATATCTGTATTCCTAAATCTAGGGTTATTTACATTAATTATTTATTTAAAACACAGAGTAAGCCCAGCTGCTACATTTAGAAAGCTGGGGCTTGTCTGCTCAACTAAATCTATCCTGTATCATTGTAACTGATCTTCCTTCCTCTTTATAAATCCTACATTCTTGAGATGACACAAGAGTTGTAAAAAGACTATGGAAAACCTTATAAATGCAGTATAAATTAATGTTATTTTCAGATCTCTCTTTGGAGGTGCAAAACTTTTAGGTAGTTTTGTAGTTGCTTAAAAAAATAATGCTTGCTCTGGACCCCCCACTAGTGTGCTTTTAAAAAGCAAGAAAGAAGAGAAGAAAAAAAGAAAAGAAAAGAAAAATACAGAAGCACAGTGCAACCAGTTGTGTTTGGACCTTAATTTTTCCTGCCAGGTCCAAGATCTCCCACTTTGAGTTTTATGTGTTCTGAGAGCTCAGTTTCAGTTGCCCCAGACTTTGATTAGCATAACAGGTTCTCACCATACTCTGATATTGTCTTTTGAACTCCACATAAAGGGAATGGCACAATATGTTTTCTAAAAATTACAGGCATTTCAGGACAACTAGCAAATTAAATGTTCAGGCCTCATCCAGATCCAGCTTTAGCAGTTTTCCATCATTAACAACTGCCTCACTCCCTTAAAAGGTCTTGTAATCTCTTTTATAAATCTCTTGACATCACCAGCTGGCCCCTCTCCACACCACTCGGAGCGTTTTTCTTGAAACAGTGCTGGAGGGGCCTCAGAATTTTCCACCTCTCTGAGCAGCCATGCTGTGCCATTCACTGGCCAAAGGCAGCCTCTGTAATCTGAGCTTCACATAAATGATAACACTTTAACTGCAGCCAAGTTTAATTCAGAACAAATGTTCCCCATGCTCATACCTTTTTGGAAAAGCAGCCCCGTCTAACAGCTAGAACAGTGATGGGGATCAGAGCGAGAGTGGGGGTGGGGTGGGATCTCTAAGTGCAAATCTGACTGCCCATCCTAATATGCTACGCTACTGTAGTCCAGTCATCTGCCTGCCTCTGGCCCCACGTCCATGTGTGAGATGGAGGCATAATTCTCCATCACCATCTATGGTACATCTACCATATATTCCAGGAAATGTTCTTACCAAGCCTGGAGGTAAAGTGGAGTATTTCTAGTTAGTCACATGTTCTGGTTAGTGGGAAGTTACCGTGGATGAAAGTTTACTGATGAGAAGACTATCATAAAAAGCTCGTTTCTGAGCAGACATTTGTACACCCATGTTCATAGCAGCATTAGTCATCTAATTTCCCCAAAGGTAGAAACAACTCAAATGTTCATCAAGAGATGAATTGATTAAACAAAATGTAGTGTATATGTGCAATGGAATATTATTCAGCCTTAAAAAGAAAGGAACTTCTGACATATACTACAACACGGAAGAAACTTGAGGACATTAGGCTAAGTTAAATAAGCCAGTCACAAAAGGACAATTATGATTCCACTTAAATGGAGTACCTATAACAAGGAAATTCATAGAAACAGAAAATAGAATAGAGGTTACCAGAAGCCAGGAAAAGGGGTTAATGTATAGTTATTGTTTAATGGGTGTAGAGTTTCTGTTTGAGATGATAACAGTTATGGAGACAGTGGTGAATGCATTTAATGTCACTGAATTGTTAACTTAAAAATGGTTAAAATAAGCCAGGGTGAAGTGGCTCACACCTGTAGTCCCAGCACTTCAGGAGGCAGAGGTAGGTGGATCATTTGAGCTCAGGAGTTTAAGACCAGCCTGGGTAACATGGCAAAACCCCATCTCTACGAAAAATACGAAAATTAGCGAAGTGTGGTGACGTGCACTTAGAGTCCCAGCTACTTAGGAGGCTGAGGTGGCAGGATCGCTTGAGCCCAGGAAGTGGTTGTTATGAGCCAAGATCACCTACTGCACTCCAGCCTGGGCGACAGAGTGAAATCTTATCAACAACAACAAAAGATTAAAATGGCTTTTTAAAAAGTATGTTTCCATCACACACTGGGACCTGGGGGATGGGGGGCTAGAAGAAGAAGAGCGGGGGTGGGGGGATTGGGGAGGGATAGCATTAGGAGAAATACCTAATGTAGGTGACAGGGTGATGGATGCAGCAAGTTACCATGGCACATGTACACCTATGTGACAAACCTGCACCATCTGCACATGGACCCCAGAACTTAAAGTATAATAATTTTTAAAAAATCATGTTCCTAAAGATATTATAACACTTCCTTAAATAAGGTATTTGAGTTTCTTCTGTAACTACAGGGTCACTGTTAGAAATATCAACCATTATTCTGCTGATGAGCAAAAAAGTTCTGGCTACATATTCTGGTCAGATATTCTAATTGAGACTATCTTCAATCAACAAGTATGTACTACTTTGTGACATTCAAATTCTTCAGAAAACCAGTTAGAATATTAAACAGACTAATAAAAATGCCACACTTTGGGATATTAGAAAACCTGAAACCCCACTTGAGACCATCTCAGGTGCTATCCAAGGCAGTTTTTATGGTTATTTCCATGGAGATTTTGAAATATCTTATTTCTTGAAGGGTTATATGAAACTGGTTTCCACCTGAACACCAACAGCAGGGTAAATCATCTCTTATATTGGAGATGGATGTTAATTCATTCAGTGTGCATTTAGTAAGGCCTGCTATGTGTCATGGTTGTGTGAGACATCTGATCATTTAACCAACAGATATTTATTAGTTGCTGACTGGGTGCTCTGTGAATGGCTCTTCACAGTGGAAAGAAATAGATGAAATGATTCTTGTTCTGGAGGAACTCACTTTGATCCATCAAGGAGTTAAGGTTGGTATTCAGAAAGTACAAAAATAAAACTGTAAAAGTGCTTCAGAGGGCACAAAAGTGATGCCATGGAGTTCAGAGCAGGAGAGATCACTTTGTATGGCAGCCAGGGGTGGGTGGAGGTGAAGAGTGGGTGGAGACACAGAAAATGTCATGAGGGAGGCAGTATTTGAGCTTGGCATTAAAGGATTCTATTACTTCCGTGGGCAGGATCAGAAAAGCCCATTCCAGGTAGAGGAAGCAGCCAATCAGACTCTTGCTGACCATCACTCGATGGTCACAGTCCCCTCCTGTCCCCTCTGCAGATACATTTTGAGATTACCTGAGACTTTGTAGTCAGCCAATGAGTCCTGCTCAATTGTCCACTGAGCTCTGCAGCCCTTCCCGAGTTACTTCCAGGGGCCTGGCCACAGAGGATTAGAAGTGAGATGAGCCAGTCTTGCCAAGACCTGTCTGAGCTCAGACCTCTGTCCTGTGGCTTTGTATCTTGGGCCAGAAAATGATGAGGGTCCCAACACAGGACTTGTCCTCCTATTTTAGCCAATGGAGGACAAAAAGAGAAAAAGTCGTTATTTGTTTCAGGCTCACAATTCCTCAGAGAAAAGAAAATGTAATGCTCTGGGCAGAGAATGAAGTCTGAACTTGTCCACCAGCCTATTTTACACATTTGTGCATGCACATGCGTGCACACACACACATACGTGATTTCATTGGCAAGAAGGAATTGCACCACCTCTGTTCTGTACTCATTGGCAGGATGAAAATCCTTTATTTCACAACACAAATCCCCCAGCAGTGATTACCCCTTGACATCTGAGCGTTGCACTCTGATAGCACGTTTCCTTGACGTCTGCTTTTGTGGAGGGAAGGTGGGCCTGGCCCCTCAAGGAGGGGAGGGGAAAGCATATGTACTGATCTGCCACATGGTTGAAGGTGCCCAGCACTTCTACTGATCTTATCTCCTTTAACCCTCACACTCGCTCTGGAGACCAGGCGTTACTGACTCTACCTGTAACTAAGACTTCAAACTCATGCTCATATGTTTTAAGTCCATGTGGCATCGAAGTGTGGAAAAAGATGCAGAAAGAGGCACCAGAGGCAAATTTCCAATTGTGCAATTTTGCCCAGAGTTGACCCCGTGCATGTGTGTTTATGTATGAACACACACTCATACACACACACACACACACACACACACACACACACACACACACAAAGTGTAGCAAAGACTTATAAGTAGGAGCCCAGTCATCACACTGCCTAAGTTTAAATTTTGGTCCATCACTTATGAGCTCTGTAACCTTGATAACATAACCTCTCTGTGCCTTAGCTTCCTCATCTGTAAACTGGAAACAATTATTGTATGATGTTTGAGATGCCTCATAATAATATGGGATGGGGAGAGAGGTGGGGGTATAGATGAAACAAAATTGGCCATCAGTTGATTATTGTTGATGCGTTGATAATTTTTGTACATGGGGGTTCGTTATATTTTTTGCTCTACTTTTGTATATGTTTGGAATTTTCCATCTTAAAAACTTTTAAGCAGCATGATTCACAATAGTCAAAAGGTGGAAATAACTCAAATATCTATCAGCAGATAAGCGGATAAGCAAAATGTGGTTTACATTTCATGAAATATGATTTCAATGATTATTATTTCAATTATTTACATATTATGAAATATTATTCAGCCTTAATAAAGAAGGAAATTCTGACACATACTACAATGTGGATGAAACTTTAGGAATTATACATGCTAAATAAAACAAGCCAGTCAACGGCTGGGAACGATGGCTCACACCTGTAATCCCAGCACTTTGGGAGGCCGAAGAGAGCAGATCACAAGATCAGGCATTTGAGACCAGCCTGATCAACATGGTGAACCCCCATCTGTACTAAAAATACAAAAATTAGCAGGGCATGATGGTACATGCCTGCAGTCCCAGCTACTCGGGAGGCTAAGGCAGAAGAATCACTTGAACCTGGGGAGGCAGAGGTTGCAGTGAGCCAAGATTGTGCCACTGCACTCCAGCCCGGGCGACAGAGCAAAACTCTGTCTCAAAAAATAAATAAATAAATAAAATAAAATAAGTCAGTCACAAAATGACAAATATATGATTCTACTTGTATGATGTACTTAGTATAGGCAATTTCATGGAGACAGAAAGTAGAAGAGTGGTCACCAGGGCCTGGAAGGAGGGGGAAATGGGGAGTTAGAGTTTAATAGGTACAGGATTTCTGTTTGGGATGATGAAAACTTTGTAGAAATGAATAGTGGTAACAGCCATGCAACACTGCAAATGTACTCAATGCCATTGAACTGTACACTTAAAAATGGTTAAGCTAAATTTTGTTATGTTTATTTTACAAGTTTTAAAACAATGAGATTATGCATGTAAAATAGTAGTTTCTGGCATGTTGTAAGCTCTCAGTTGATATCTGTTATGATTAGATGCATGTCATGGTGGCATTAGTGGTGCATTGAGACAAGAAGTTCCATTCAGCCTTTCAAAGACGTGTTTTGGGACTACATTACATTGGCTGGTCCCTGGGATTTGTCCTCCTAAGCTGTATTTCCATACCTATGCCTGCCTATATTACTTGGCTCCACAACTGTGGTGTATGCAATTTCTTGGCACACCAGGGAGGCACTTATGGCCTAGTGGGTTACAAAACAATAAAGTTTTCTGGTCACCATGACTAGCTGTCATGTAAGTTGTAGGTTACTATGATAAGGTAGAAATAGGTCTCCTTTGTAAAGTGGGGAACTAGCAGACAGTTTGTGGGTACCCCCCAGGTCCACTCCCAGCCTGTTACAAAAGGTGATTTCTGCAGACCAGCATGCCCTACCAGGTTGCCAAGTCATAATGCAAGGATTCAGCCCACACACAGGTGCTCTTGAGCCCTTTTAAAAACTTAATTTGCTAACACCTGCAGTCACCCAGTAGCAGTAGTTATAGCAAGGCTGCAGGGGGCCCTCAAACACCACCACGTGTGAATAGTAATAACCCTGGCACTCTGGCATGCCCCTACCATCTCTGCATTTCATAATAATAACGGCTTATCTTTAGTCCATGCCTTAAAGTTTAAAAAGGACTTTTTGTTTATATTTGTTTATATTTCACCTAATCCTTAGGGGAACCTTCTGAGAGAGGTACAAGCATGGTTCCCAGGGGACAGAAGAGGAAACTGAGAGTCGGGAAGATTATAGGGTTTTTCCAAGATCACATAGGTATAAACACTGGAGCCAGGTCTGAAGGCAAGCCACCCTCCATGCTTACCTCACATTTTCTGTGTATTCTTTCTCATGATTCCTTGACTTCCATAACCCACTCCACTGAACCCCTATCCACCTGTGTCTCCCTTGATGGGAGAGACTTTCTGAAAGAAGACATGTCTACAAAGCAAGACCAAAGAAAGGGTACTTTGCTTTCTTCATGGCTCTCTAGGGAGAGTGGCAAGTTCTTTAACCTGGAATGGCAATGCCCTCTCAAAAAGCCTTTTAGGGATCCCACTACCTTGATACCTCTCTAAGTACTATTATTCCCCAGACTTCTACCTTGCTTTACTGACCCATATCCCACATGACATCCCTACAAGGCAAGGTGCAGAATTTTGATATTGCCCCCAACAACATGGTAACGTGTTTTTTTCAGCATTCAGAACATCTCATGCTGTCTCTATCTATCCTCTGGCATTCACAACATATAAGACCACACTTTGCTTCCACTCCCCGCATATTCTCTATACAGTCCTTTAGCAACACTCTGGATTCTGAGTTTAACCTACATCCAAGTGCTATCTGAGACACTGAACTACACTCCACTGACCTGCAACCAAGTTCTCTCTGCTCAGGGGCTAAAGACTTCAGTTCCTAAGAGTTGTGCCTGAATCAGAATTGCCTTTATTATCCTCGCAGCCAAGACGCTCACACTCAGCGCTTGCTCTTTCTTTTGTTAGATGACTCATTCATTCATTTTTTCCAAGATTAATGCTATCGACATGCATTTTGTCTTCCTACCCTAGTGAGTTGGTGTGAACCAAAATATCACACGCAATCCAGGTATGGAAATGAAATGTCAAGGAGAGTTCATTTGTGACTCAGAATGCTGTTGAGACAACCACCCACATCTCAACAGGGCCGCTGAGTGTTGTCGAAGGCCCCTTGGCTTGTACTGTGTTTCACAGCTATTATTTCACACACACTTGGGCAGAGCAGCGGATAGTTACAAAAAGGTTAAGCAATCTTCCCCGGGTCCTTTTCCTAGCATCAGTTAGGATCCTAAATTAGGAAGAGCTTGTGAGATTTCCACTCTGATTTATCTCCCGAGTCTCATTTTATTAGTTTACTCTCTGTCATCACCTGTCCCAGTCCCACCCCCAGCCATCTTGCCATAACCAATTTCTGGTCATGCCGAGGTCTGTGCTCAGGACAGGGACACTTTCAAAGGCTCCAGGAAATAAGAATCTATGTCGTGCTATCATTTCCCGTGTTTCCGTGATTTACAGCAGTTCAAAGCCCTAAATATAGAAGAAGGCATTTGGTCACGCCTGTAATCCCAGCACTTTGGAAGGCAGAGGCCGACTGATCACAAGGTCAGAAGATTAAGACCATCCTGGCTAACACAGTGAAACCCCATCTCTACTAAAAATACAAAAAATTAGCCGGGCATGGTGGTACGCACCTGTAGTTCCAGCTACTCGGGAGGCTGAGGCAGGAGAATTGCTTGAACCTGGGAGGCGGAGGTTGCAGTGATTGCGCTACTGCACTTCAGCCTGGGCAACAGAACGAGACTCCGTCTCAAAAAAAACAAAAAAGTAGAACTCATTTGGGCCAGCTATTTCTACCCCTGGCCTGTTATTGGGTTAGTGCAAAGGTAATTGAGGTTTTGCCCACTACTTGTAACTCATAGAAGGAAGCTGAAGCCCAGAGAAGTTAAATGGCTTTTAAGGCACACAGCTAACTGAGAGCAGAGCTGAAGCTATAGCTCAGGCTTCTGGGTCTTGTCATCTTCCCACTAACCTGGCAGAGCTCTGCAAGGCTGTTCCCCCAGCAGGGCTCCCTTGGCTGGCCAAACGTCGCCTGTTCCTGGGTCACTCAGCTTACGGCTGCCTGGTCCCGCGATGTTCTGCGGATGGCAAAGCAGTCTCTGGTGCCCTCCAGAGGCAGAACTGAGTAGTGGCGCCCTCATAAAAGATCTAGCTGCAGCCTGAGAAATGAACCCTTGGCTCCACCTCCACCCCAATTTTACAGAACACTTTGGATTCACCCTTTTATTTTAAAGATCATGAAACATGTTGTATATCAAAATATTTTTCAAACTTCCACTAATTTCCTTAGAAGCATAGACTAGAGGCCGGGAGCAGTGGCTCACACCTGTAATCCCAGCACTTTGGGAGACCAAGGCAAATGGATCACAAGGTCAGGAGTTCAAGACTAGCCTGGCCAACATGGTGAAACCCCATCTCTACTAAAAAAAAAAAAAAATACAAAAATTGGTTGGGCGTGGTGGCATGTGCCTGTAATCCCAGCCACTCAGGAGGATGAGGCAGGAGAATTGCTTGAACTTGGCTAAGACTGCACCATTACACTTCAGCCTGGGCAACAGAGCAAGACTCCATCGTTAAAAAAAAAAAAAAAAAGCATAGACTACAACTAGGGCCTGGACCCCTGTGAGAACTGAGAAGCCCGTAGGCCCAGGCCATGGCCCTGTTCCCCTGAGAGCCTCTCCAGAACCTAAACTTGAAAGGTGTGAGCAGAAAGGAAAGGCGGTGAGGTAAAGTGACTCCATGGAGAACCAGGTGCCGGCTTCCTCTCTTGGTCATAGGAGAGCCACAGTGCTGCCCTCTCATCAAAGGCCTGGAGAAGACCTGTGTTCAGGATACACAGCCCTGGGTGGAGTGTGGGGGGTGACTCACAGTCAAACAAACAAATGGGCAAAAATGTCTCCCTGGTGGTGTACCAAAGCCCCGACCTCCCTAGAGCCGAGGTGCTGGGAAGGGAAGTGTGAATGTCACAAGAATGTGCACGGGAAGGAGGAAAAGCCCCAGCAAAGAGGGACCTAGCTGGGGAGGACCACGAGTGGAGGAGTCAGGAAGGCCTGTGAGTTCGCAGGGCAGCAGCGGCAGGGGGTGAGGGCCAACACATCAGCTTCATTTCCAAGATCTGTAAGGAACCCAGGGCTGTCTGCATCCTTGTTCTGTAAAAGACATTTAGACACTGGGGCCTTTGTTAACCACTCACACATACTCTATGCAAGCAAAATTAATTGTTCTATTGTCTGTTCCCATAGCCCTGAGTAGACGCTTATCTTGTGTTGTATTTTGTTTTATATCTGACTCCAATTATCCAATTCAAAAAACATTTATCCAGCATTTCTGTTTGGCAGGCACTCTGCTGCCACAAAAGACTTAAGCAACTCCGTCTCATTTGTCTCTAAGCCTCACGCACTGCCAGCATAATGCAATTTGATAACTATTAGATTTAAGGACTGTGTTTTTAAGCAAGACAAATAGAGATGCTGATTCCATTTGTGAAGTATGGAATTCTAGGCACTTGAGTTTCTAGTTCATAGTTCTACGTGTTGTTCTTATTTATGCGGCCAATGGCGGCCACCCTCTCCTGACCCTCTACTGTCTTTTCCTTCCTCATCCTCATTCTAAGGAAGAAGGTTGTTTTAGGTTAATTAACCCCAGCTCCTGTCACAAATAATCCCAAATCTCAGTCACTTGGAACAATAAAAGTTTATTTTTCACGTAAATTTGAAGATTCTGTTTCTTCACACACTTCCAGGCACAGCAAAGCAAAATGGCAGGTCACAGATCCAGACTTTCCTGGTCAGGCCACTCTTCTGGGCAGCTCTCCCCTAAAGTGGCAACTCAGCATTTAGGCTCCTTCTATCCTTCGGCTCCACCATCTCCTAGGCCCTCCTTGTCACTCCTACTGGATCCTCTAAATTCAGCCAGATGACAGTCAAAGAGAAGGCTCTGTACCTGGAATGTAACCACCTCGGCTCAGAGGTGACACACATCCTCTCTGCTTGAGATCTTTTGATGAGGACTAGTAGCATGGCCCTTCTCACATATGCTGGAAGCTGAGATGGGTTCTCAGGCTGGAAAGCTGCTTGCTAGCAGTAATTCCATCTTAGAGGGGAACATGAATTTTTGGTGTAGTTGGCTATGCCAAAACAGTATTTTGGAACAATTAAGCATTAGAAGTTCTGCCATGAGAGACAGAGAAATCAAAAAAAGATCGTCTTATAAATACTATATTCTGTAAAATCTGGAAAAACAACCTGTTCCTGGGGAGGTTTGTCTAGAATGATCAGTTGTACCCCCAAGGATCCTCTGTAACCCTGCCAGGATCTCCACAGAGTTGCTCCCCTGGGTTGCCATCAAATTGGAGCTGGAACTCAAGGGTACAATACAGATGAGTGGGAGCCGGGGTGGACCCAAGTGCCCTTCAAGGCTGACCCTCTTCAGACTGAAGGGGAGTCTTACTTGATGGGAAAGGCAAAGAACCCCTCTGTGTCATTCTCTGGAAACAAAACTCTTTCAAGTAAAAATTCTGTCCCTTCACACACTTCCAGGCACAACAAGGCATAATGGCAGGTCACAGATACAAGTAAGCTCCCTGTGTCAGAGTTTCTGAGCTGAGAAAGATGGATGACTGAGACCTTTGATACGAAAGGAAGAAGTGGTTTGAGGAATCAGCTTGAGAGGAAAGGGAAGCCCTGACCTCCTCTGCGTGCCTTCACTGGTCCAGAAGGGAATGGGTTTGGAGCCACTGATGTCTACATCTTTTCCTTTAAAATACGAGACCTAAACATCAAAGGATTCTCTGGTCTGAGGTGTAGGTTTGCACATAGAGATGATGACTCGTCAATGACATATTTTAAGTTGAGTGCCAATTAGGCTATGGGAAATAATATAATTAAAATTTAGAGACAGCTCTAAAACTTGATTGAAGACCTGGAACAGTCTGTTTGAAGTAAAATGAATAATGCTTCACTCTTTTGCCAAAGCACAGATATAAATATTACCCAAGCCTAAAATCCTACCCAATCAGCTGCTTGTATGAATCTGTGGGAGAGAGGGAGGGGAAGGGGCGGGAAGGGGTTGTTAGGAGGCTGCAGATGTGCCTTACGCAATGAACCAACTAACGACGTGGGAAATGGGTCTCCTAGAAAAGGTGGATCCTACAGAGTGAACGCTCTCCCTTCCCTGGAGCTACCAAAGAGAGGAAAAACAGAGGGAAGGGCTAAACAGATACAGATGTCACAGCATCATCACCCTTGATGCTGACCCCTGGTGGCTCCTAAATTCTTTCTGCACAAGTATAAGGCTAATCCAAAAATCTAGGTGGGGGACTGACCTGTAAGTAGGGCCTGAGTAGCTCTAGCTATAAAGGGTTTACAAGTAGGGACTGGGTACACATTACATTATCATCATCAGAGAATGCAGCATGACAGTATAAAGCACACTGTGTGGTTAGTGGAGTTCAAATTAAGATTTAAAAGGATGTAGTTTTTAATTCACAGTTAAGAAATTGACATTGGGACAATCCACAGAGGCCATTAGATTTCACCAGTTTCACATGCACTTACGTATGTGTGCATGTAGGGTGCAGTTTTATTGCATGTGAGGCCAGGTGCAGTGGCTCATTCCTGTAGTCCCAGCACTTTGGGAAGCTGAGGCAAGTGTGGGGCCTCAAGTGTGAGGGCAGGAGTTCGAGACCAGCCTGCCCAACATGGTGAAACCTCATCTCTACTAAAAATACAAAAATTAGCCAACTGAAGCATGAGAATCACTTGAACCCAGGAAGCAGAGTGGGCCAAAATCATGCCACCACACTTCAGCCTGGGCAGCAGAGCGAGACTGTCTCAAAAAAAAAAAAAAATTATTGCGTATGTAGATTGATGTGATCACCAATATAATCAAGATACAGAACTGCTCCACCACCATAGGGCTCTGTTATAGCCCTTCGTAGCCATCCCCACCCCCTCCCCCATCTCTAACCCACGGCAACAACGAATCTGTTCTCCATTGCTATAATTTTATTTCAAGAATACTATATAAACAGAATCATATAGTATGTGACCTTTTGAGATTAGCCTTTTTCACCCAACACAGTTTTTTTGAGATCCATTCAAGTTGTTGTGTCTATCAATCACTTGTTCCTTTTTATTGCTATATAGTACCCCAAGGTGTGGATGTACCATAGTTTGTCCATCCCTCTGCTGAAGAACATTTTGGTTGTTTCCAGTTTGGATCATTTACAAATAAAGCTACACTTAATGACAACAACAATAACAAAAGGACATCTTGTCTTCTAGACCATTGATTCAAACTTAATGCAAATAAGAATCATCTTGGGTATGGGAAGGAGAGTGTATTGAAATGTTAATTTCCAGGGCCCCAACTAGAACTGTAGTCTGGGAGTGTCCCAGATGTCTGCATTTCTAATAAGCACGACCAGGTAATTCTCAAATAGGTCCTGGGGACACAGTTGAAAACAACTATGGGCTAAGAGGCTACAGTCTGGTGGATTTGACAGAAATAAAATAATTTCTATCATCATCCAGGACAAATAATTTTTTTTTCTTTTTTGGAGACAGACCCTTGCTGTATTGCCCAGGCTGGAGTGCAATGGCATGATCTCGGCTCACTGCACCCTTTGCCTACCCAATTTCAGCTATTCTCCTGCTTCAGCCTCTCAGTTAGCTGGGACTACAGGTACACACTGTCACACCAGGCTAGTTTTTTGTATTTCAGTAGAGACAGGGTTTCACCACTTTGCTTAGGCTGTTCTCAAACTCCTGAGCTCAGGCAATCCATCCACCTCCACCTCCCAAAATGCTAGGATTATAGGCATGAGCCACCGCACCCAGCTGAAAAATAATTTTTCCTAAAAGAAAAAACAGTCTTGTTGCTTGATACCATTTTATCATGGAACTTTCAAAAACTGAATATGTATATTTCATTTTTTGGCAGTACACACTTTACATTTCAAAGCTGCGATCTATTTTTTAATTTTCGAGGCTGATTCTGTGTCTTGAGAAAGCCAAATGTTGCATTGTTAGTTTAGGCACATACGTGTGGAATCACCGCAGGTGAGTATCTCCAACCAGGCAGGAACATCATGGGTCCTTTTTAAACAGGTGGTAGAAGGACAAGCACTGATTCTATAAAACACCAACCATTATAACAAATTATTCTGCTTAACTACAGCAAATACATGAAGTAAAAGTATTTTCTTCAAATTGGTATTGATTCTAATTACACAGACCTATAGCAGATTTTTAAAACTATCTTTAATTTGAAATGTTTACTTAGGAAGAATGGTATGAAATACTTCACAGGCCGGGCGCGGTGGCTCAAGCCTGTAATCCCAGCACTTTGGGAGGCCGAGGCGGGTGGATCACGAGGTCAAGAGATCGAGACCATCCTGGTCAACATGGTGAAACTCCGTCTCTACTAAAAACTACAAAAAAAAAATTAAGCTGGGCATGGTGGCGGGTGCCTGTAATCCCAGCTACTCAGGAGGCTGAGGCAGGAGAATTGCCTGAACCCAGGAGGCGGAGGTTGCGGTGAGCCGAGATCGCGCCATTGCACTCCAGCCTGGGTAGCAAGAGCGAAACTCCGTCTCAAAAAAAAAAAAAAAAAAAAAAAAAAGAAATACTTCACATATTGGCTGATGCAGAAATAAGATAATTGTACCCCTAGTGGAATAAAATAACAAAAGATTCTCTGAGTTGAAAGGGATACTAAAAGTAAACTATTCCAACCACTTATCTAATGTTAGTCAGCCTGTGGAAATAGAAACTTCAGGGCCAGGTGTGGTGGCTCATGCTTGTAATCTTAGCACTTTGGGAGGTTGAAACTAGCAGATTTCTTGAGCCCAGGAGTTCGAGACCAGCCTGGGTAACGTGGCAAAATATCATCTTTACAAAAAATACAAGAATTAGCCAGGTATGGTGGCGTGTACCTCTAATCCCAGCTACTTGGGAGGCTGAGGCAGGAGGATCATCTGAGTCCAGGGAGGTTGAGGTTGCAGTGAGCAGTGATTATGCTACTGATCGTGCCTGGGCAACAGAGTGAGACGGTGCCAGAAAGAAATAAAAGAAAGGAAGGGAGGGAGAGAGGCAGGGAGGGAGGGAAAGAGAGAAGGAGAGGGAGAGGGAGAGAGAAAGAAAGAGAGAGAGAGAAAGAGAAAGAAGAAAGAAAGAAAGAGAGAGAGAGAGAAAAAGAAAGAAGAAAGAAAGAAAGAAGAAAGAAAGAAAGAAAGAAGAAAGAGAGAGAGAGAAAGAGAAAGAAGAAAGAAAGAAAGAGAGAGAGAGAAAGAAAGGAGAGAAAAAGAAAGAAAGAAAGAAATAGACTACAGGCCTGGAAGACGTAAGAACTGAGTTTCAGTTCCGGCTTTGCCGCTTGGCCAGCAGCTGTAAAATATTAGACATGTGGCTTAAGTTTCCTGGGCCTCAGTTTCCTCAACTGTAAAATAATATGGTGACCATCATGATCTCTTTCAGTCTTAACATTCTATGATTCCCTTCTCCAATCTTCATCTTCCTCTGCATATTTATTCATAACCTGAAAAGGAAAGATGAGCTGATTTTCACTTTGCAAATTATCCCTCAATTTAGAATGAATGAATTAGAACATACATATGGACAAAGATAAAAAGAAACTAAACCTAAAATTATAATCTCCTTATCGAAAACACTTAAAATATGAATAAATTAGCTCCCAATAAAATAAGAAAGAAAAGACATTCTCTGATATAATGCTAAAGAAGATGATGATAATCACCAAACCAATGATGCTGTTCCACAAGAACAACCTGTATTAAAAGTAGAATCTGTGTGTTCTTCGGTACAGATAAATAGAGCTGTCAAATACACGGTTGTCACAAATTATCTCTGGAGACACAAATTCATGCTGTAAGAACTAAAACTCAGCATGCCTTTGATGCTTAATGGGATATGCCATCCCGATGATGTATTACTTTCATCAGTAAGGTGATTTCCTCTTGTCTTTCTAAATAATCTATGCAAAACCTCTTGCAAATCTTTCTTAAAAGATTTCATGGGTATCATCTCAGTTTTAATTTTTTTTTCTTTTTCTTTTTTTTGGAGACGGAGTTTCGCTCTTGTTACCCAGGCTGGAGTGCAATGGCGCGATCTCGGCTCACCGCAACCTCCGCCTCCTGGGTTCAAGCAATTCTCCTGCCTCAGCCTCCTGAGCAGCTGGGACTACAGGCACACGCCACCATGCCCAGCTAATTTTTTGTAGTTTTAGTAGAGACGGGGTTTCACCATGTTGACCAGGATGGTCTCGATCTCTTGACCTTGTAATCCACCCGCCTCTGCCTCCCAAAGTGCTGGGATTACAGGCTTGAGCCACCGCGCCCGGCTTTTTTTTTTTTAAGACAGGGTTTCACCATATTGGTCAGGCTGGTCTTGAACTCCTGACCTCAGGTGATCCGCCCACCTCAGCCTCCCAAAGTGCTGGGATTACAGGCGTGAGCAACCTCGCCCGGCTACTCATCTCAGTTTTAAAACTTATTAATACAAATAAATAACTTTTGTTCAGTGCTTTGTACCTTTAAAGTATAGCACATGGTATGAGCTCAATAATTGTTTCCTAAGTGAATGATTTAAATGGAATAAAGCACCAGACACTTGACAAATGGCATCATTGATACAGTTGAAACAGCACTGGAATCATGGTCTCGATTGCCTCTTGCTAGATGTATGATTGTGGGCAATTTAGATAACATCTTTGAGCCTCACTATTCTCATCTGTAAATGTAGACGGTTCTACCCAAACACTAAGCCTAATGGGAGAATTAAAATAGATGATATAAAAAAGGAAATCTATGAAAAGCTTCAGCTCACATTATTCTCATGATGAGTCTAAATGCATCTCCTCTTAAGAAGGGAACAAGTCCTCCTTCACTTCTATGCAACACCGTGCTGGATGTCTTAGCAATGCAATAAGACAAGATTGGAAAGGAAAAAATAAAACTCTTAATCCTCAGATAATATGATTATCTACATAGAAAGTCCTGAAGAATCTACAAAAAATGAACAATAAGTGGGTATAACAATTCACAGGACATAAAGTAAATATACGCACAGAATATACAGGAGGAAATGATGTTATTGGTAACCTCAGAAATCCAAACAAGAGCCAGATAATTTACATAACAAGAAGAATCTAAGACCACACAATCATGGCATGTATTCCACATTCCATTTTTATGAGGATTGTGTGCATTTGGTTTTGCACATGATATATTTCCATAAGCTTGCCTTGAAAGAAAATCTTAAACTTTTCAGTTGAGCAAATATATCTATGAGATAAGCTAGTTTGCAAAGTCAATTTCCATCATGCATACAATTTTACAGAGTGATGAGTTCCTTCTGGAAACCCTGAAGTTCTTGCAACTTGAACAGAGAAGAGACAACCTTTTGCAAAGGCCACTAAACTTCACTGTAAAACAAATGTCATCTATGATCACCACCTGTCTTAAGGGGAAAAACTCAAAAATGTATTGGGCTGCTCTTAATGTAATTGACAATTTTAGCAGATTTGTTAAATATTCATATGATTCTCTGGTGGGAAAGACTTCTCTGTATTTACAATAGGTTATGTATGAGAAAGAAGTCTTACTGATCTTGCAAGTAACTGAGAGCTTATGGAAGAAAGACTTTAATATTGTGCTGAAAAGGATGCAAGCACTCATCATATGAGAAGCTATATAACTGATGTATATCATCTCTAACATCAATAATTTATATAACAGAAAGTTCAGTTACTGGAATTTGAAAACATCCATATACTTGCCTGAGGTACCCTGTGTTTTACGTGTTCAGGGTGGATTTTTATGGCACTGTCTGTGTTAGCCCTGTCCTATGCAAAAATCTGAGAAAGCAAAGTTTTGATGTATAATTCATTATATTTTCTAACATACATTTAACTAGAAAACTGTTAAAATATTTGCCCACTTATCATCTAAGATTATCAGATATATTACCAGTAATATGCATATCACCTTGGAAAACACTGATACTGTGGGAAAAACACAGTAACTGCAGCCAAAATACCCAAGTTCAAATTATGGTTCTACTGCTTAGTAGTTATGCCACCTCGAAACATTAGTTCACATTTCTGAGCTTGTGTTTCATTTTTAAAAGGAAGATGAGCAATAAAAAGGATATTTGGGGATCATCTGGAATACCAACATTTAATCAAATATTGCCGCATATTTCAAGGTTTGTGTCTGCTTTTGCATCTTCATATAAGCCCAGTGGAGTTCAGTGAAGTCACAGGGAAGAGAGTCTTCTTAGTAGTTCAAACAGACAAAAATGGGGGCAGAACAGAATCATCTCAAGGCATCCAATAGCACAGGCAGCTGAATTCAAAATAATCTGTACTTGAGGCACCGACACTATATTCAGGTGTCTCAATTCTTCAAAAAATATGAATAATGCATTTATGCCAAGATAAGACTCAAATGAGTTGCAGCATGAATTATCATTGCAGAAGAAAAGTTTTGTTCTTAAACTATTAAAAGGATTCAATATGACTACAATAACAGTCATGGGTCAATTGCTATTTTGACATTAGGATATATAAAACTTTATTACCAATACATTAAAAATCAAGCACTGTCACCCACTGGGTGACAACATAATCATAAATGCAAATGTAAATGAGCACTTTTAAATCTCACTGAAATATTCCATGTTCTAGAATGCCTTATATCTGACGTTTAGAATATTTTCAAAATGAAAACATGAGATTAAAAAATTCTTGGGAGGGATCCAAGATGGCCGATTAGGAGCCACTCAGAATTGCAGCTCCCAGTGAAAGCCCAGAGGGTGAGTGGATGCTGCGTTTCCAGATGGATTTTTATTGCCCACAGACCAGGAGATTCCTAGGCGGAGGAGCCCCACGGGTCACCAGTGCGGCTGGTTTGGCCCCTCACGGCTGTTTTCGCTGATGCAGCTGTTTTGCCAGTGCCCCGGCATGGTGGTTCTTCATACAAAATACACGGGTCTGGGCACCGTTTTAGCTGGCGATTGGAGCCCCTGGGAGACAGAGACACTTATTCATCTGATTAAAAAGTGGACTGAAACAGGGAGCCAGGCCAGGAGATTTCCGGGCAAAAAAGCACCATGAATCTCAGCACGGCTATTTCAGCTCAGCAGTGGGTCACCTCACAGGAAATCACACAGATCCCGGTGCCTTTTCAACAGGCAACTGGAACACCTGGGAGACAGAATTGACCATTCAACTAAAAAAAGAAAAAAAAAGGGGGGGTCTCTGAGGCAGGGAGCCAGGTGATCAGGCTCGGCTGGTCCCACCCCCGCAAAAAAACAGCAATCAGAAATGCTCTGGATTGAGAGTTTCACAGCAAGCACAGCTGAACCCAGGATGGTCCAGCTCTGTGGGAGAGGGGCATCCGCCATTACTGAGGCAGTCCACCACTACAGAAGTAGTTTGCCATTGCTGAGGCAGCCCGCCTTTGCTGAGGCAGTCCACCATTACAGAGAGAGTCTGCCATTATAGAGGTGGGCCACCATTGCCAAGGCAGTTCTAACTACACCCATATAAACAGGACTGCAGGGAAGTTCATACGACAGCTGGGCGGAGCCCACAGCAGCTCAGCAAAGCTTCTACAGGCAGACAGTGACTAGGCTGCCTCCTCACTGGGCAGGACAGACCTGCAAAAAGCCAACAGCACAACAGAAACTCATAAGTAAAGCCCTAAATCCCTGGGACAGAGCACCTGGGAGAAAAAAAGGGGGAGGATTATGAGATCTGCTGCAGCAGACTTAAACATACCTGCCCAGAAGCTCTGAATGAACAACGGAGCTCACAGCTCATCACTTGAGCTCCTATAAAGGACAGACTGTCTCCTCAAGCACCTCCCTGACCCCCGTATATCCAAAGAGTCACCTCATAAAGGATAGCTCAGACTGACATCTGGCAGGTATCCTTCTGGGTCAAAGATAGCAGAAGAAGAAAATGACAGCAACCCTTACTGTTCTGCAGCCACTGCAGGTAATCCCCAGGCAAGTAGGTCCTGGAGTGGACGTCAGCGGTCCTACAGCAGAGGGGCCAGACTGTTAGAAGGAAAACTAAGAAAGAGAAAGAAATAACTTCATCATCAACAAATGGGACGTCCACTCAGAGACGCAATCTGAAAGTCAACAACTATAAAGATGACAGGTGGATAAATCCACAAAGATGGGAAGAAACCAGCACAAAAAGGATGAAAACACCCAAAACCAGAACACCTCTCCTCCTACAAGGGATCACAACTCCTCAACAGCTAGGGAACAAGGCTGAATAGAGAATGAGTGTCATGAATTGACAGAATCAGGCTTCAGAAGGTGGGTAATAAGAAACTTCTGTGAACTGAAAGAACATGTTCTAACCCAATACAAATGCAAAGAAACTAAGAATCTTGAAAAAAGATTTGACGAGAATAAACAACTTAGAGAGGAATATAAGTGAATTGATGGAGCTGAAAAACACAACATGAGAATTTCACGAAGCATACACAAGTTTCAACAGCTGAATTGACCAAGCAGAAGAAAGGATATCAGAGGTCGAAGATCAACTCAATGAAATAAAATGACAAGGCACGATTAGAGAAAAAAGTGTAAAAAGGAATGAACAAATTCTCCAAGACATATGGGACTATATGAAAAGACCTAATCTACATTTGATAGGTGTATCTGAATGTGACAGAGAGAATAAATCCAAGCTGGAAAATACTCTTCAGGATATTATCCAGGAAAACTTCCCCAACCTAGCAAGCCAGGCCAATATTTAAGTCCAGGAAAAACAGAGAACACCACAAAGATATTTCTCAAGAAGAGCAACCCCAAGGCACATAATCGTCAGATTCACCAGGGTTGAAATGAAGGAGAAAATGCTAAGGGCAGCCAGAGAGAAAGGTTGGGTTACCCACAAAGGGAAGCCCATCAGACTCACAGCAGATCTCTCAGCAGAAACCCTACAAGCCAGAAGAAAGTGGGACCAATATTCAACATCCTTAAAGAAAAGAACTTTCAACCCAGAATTTCACATCCAGCCAAACTAAGTGACTGGCAAGAAAATGGGACCAACATGAGTAGTTTATGCCAACTGGGATTTAACACTGAGCAGGGGTTTGGGTTACCATCCAATGAATCACTTAGATAGAGGTGGATCACTATGAGCAAGAAAAAAGAAAGAAATGGATACTAGATGGGCATAAAATAAACAAATCATATCCTCCACTCACCAAGTGGGCATTTTAACTGGTTAGCCAAGCTAAAATTGATAGAGATTTAACTATATTGTTTTTCACATCTGAGGAGGTTGTCTACTCTCCAATAATCACCTAATTTATTGAATATATTTTATGACTTCACGTTTTCTCTACTCTTGGTTGGTTAGCTATATTGGGTTGAATAATGTCCCCTAAAATTCATGTCCACTGGAAACTCAGAATGAAACATTATTTGAAAATAGAATCTTTGCAGACTCCATTAGTAATTAGTTAAGATGCAGTCATACTGAATTCAGATGGACCCTGATCTAATGTCTTGTATCCTTATAAGAAGCGAAAACAGACATAGATACCCAGAAGAATGCCATGTGATGCCAGCAGGAATTGGAGCAAAACATCTACAAACGAATAAATGTGAAAGGGAGGTCAAAGATTGCTGGCAACTACCAGGAGCTAGAGACGCAAGAAAGAGCCTTCAATCACTTTGGTTCAGCTGACACCTTGATTTCAGACTTGTAGGCTTTAGAACTGTGAAAGAATACATTTCTCTTGTTTTAGGCCTCCTAGTTTAGCATAGTTTGTTATGGCAGCCCCAGGAAACTTACACATTAGCTACCTCTTGGTCTTACTTTTTAGGGGATTACTTGGAGTCTACAATATTTTTAACTCACCACAGTCTACTTTCAAAATATTATACAATTTCAGGTATATTTTAAGAAATGTACAACTGTATACTTAAAATGTTCCCCTCCCATCCTTTATGCTATTCTTATATTTTATTTCTACTTATGTTATGAACCCCAAAATACATTGTGTTTTTTTAAGCTTTTGCTTTAGCAATTACATTTAAAGGGTTCTTAAAATGAGGGAAAGTGTCATATATTTCCACATATTTACCATTTCTTGATCTTTTAATTCCTTATCTATCTGGCTTTCCATCTGGTATTATTTTTCTTCAGTCTGAAGAACTTCCTTTAGCATGTATTTTAATGTGGGTCTGTTGATGACAAATTTTCTTACCTCTGCTTATCTAAAAATATCTTTATTTTGCCTTCATCTCTGAAGAATATGTTTGCCAGATATAAAATCTTCTGGGTTGAGAAGCTCTTTTTTGTTGTTGTTTTTTCAGCACTTTAAATCGGTCATTCCATTGTCTCCTGGCTTGCACTGTTTCTGATAATAAGTCTGAGAATTCCTATCATTATATCAATGTATATAACGTGTCTTTTTTTTCTGGGTGCTTTCAAGATTTTCTCTTTACTATCGGTCTTAGTAGCTTAATTATTATGTTGTTTTGTGTGTTTGTGTATGAGTGTGTCTTTATATCATTTGGGGTTCATTTTACTCCTTAGATCATTGGATTTGTAGTTTTCATCAAAATTGAATTTTTTTAGCCATTGTAGTTTGAAATATTTTTCTTCCCCCACCCTATGACTCCAGTTACACATGTTAGGTCTCTCGATATTGTTCCACAGTTTGTCCTGGCATAGTTTGTTGTTGTTCTCAGCTACACACACACACACACACACACACGTATATATTTATTTTTATTATTTTTTTTTGAGACAGAGTTTAGCTCTTTACACAATGGAGTGCAATGGTTCAATCTCAGCTCACTGCAACCTCCACCTCCTGGTTTCAAGTGATTTTCCTGCCTCAGCCTCCTGAGTAGCTGGGACTACAGGCATGTGCCACCATGTCCAGCTAATTTTGTATTTTTAGTAAAGACGGGGTTTCACCATGTTGGCCAGGCTGGTCCCCCAACTCCTGACCTCGGGTGATCCACCTGCCTTCGCCTCCCAAACTGCTGGGATTATATGTGTGAACCACCATGCCCAGCCTGCTTTTTATAGAATTTATTTTGTTCTCTGTTGCTCATTTTAAATAATTTTGATTGTTAGGTTATCCAGTTTGTTAACCTTTTTTCTATAGCTTCTATAATAGTATACTGTTAAGTCTACCCAGTGAAATTTTACTGCAGATATTGTATTTTTCAGCGGTAGAGATTCCATTTAATTATTTTTTATCTTTCATTTCTCTTCTCATATTCATATTTTCCATTAAATCTTTTTGAGGCTTGCTTTGTTTGTTTATTGTATGGGATAATTTATATTTTTTTCCACTAAATATTGTGGAAATTTTATATTGTAGAAAATATTTATAATATCTACTTAGAATATCTGTATTTATAATATCTATTTTAACATATTGTCTACTAATTCCATCTTGATCTCTTTCTTTCTTTTAATTATTATTTTTTTTTTTTTTTGTAGAGATGGGGGTTTCACTATGCTGCTCAAGCTAGTCCATCTTGGTCTCTATCGAGTGATTTTCCTCTTGGTGATAAGCCACATTTTTTTGCTTCTTTGTATGTTTAGTAATTTTTTATTAGATGCTAAACATTTTGAATATTATGTTGCTGGTGGTGTTTTAATGTTTTCCTTTAAAGAAAGTTTAATTTTATTTTGAGAGGCAGTTAAGTTACTTGCAGATTAGCTTGATCCTTTTGAGACTTGTTTTAAAGCTTTTCTAGGGTGGACCTTGGTTAGGTTTTACTCAGTGGTATTGAAAGGCTATTTTCTTCCTGACACCAATCAGTTCTGACACCAATCAGGTGTCCTACCATTCAACTCTAACACCAACTACCTGGAGTTAGCATCAGATTTCACAGGTTTAAGGGCTCAGTCTGCAAGATTGCCCTCACTTCAGATGCATCTCAACCCTTGGGTCCCCAGGTTATCCCCGCTCTGTCCAATTTGGGTGCAAAGTTAGAGGTTCCCACAACACCCTGTTTCATGTTTAATAATTCTCTAGAATGATTCACAGAACTCAGGAAAGTTCTTTGCTTACTATTACTGATTTATGATAAAGGTTACAACTCAGAAACAGTCATGGAAGAGACACACAGGGAAGGGCATGAGGGGAGGGGGACTGAAAGTATCCATTCCCTCCTAGTGCACTGATGTGTTCAACAACTGGAAACTCACCAAACCTTGTCATTTGGGGATTTTTATGGAGGTTCTGTTACTAGGGCATGATTAATTGAATCATTGGCCATTAGTGATGACTTAATTTCTAGCTCCTGTTCCTCATTCCCCTCACCTTCCACTGTCCCACACAACCCCCAGGTTGAGGGATAGGGTGGAAAATTCCAAGCTTTATCATTCTAGTGACCAGCCTCCATCCTGAAGCTATCTAGTGGCCTGCCAAGAGTTTCCTTGTTAGAACAAAAGACACTCCTATCGCCCTCATCATTCCGAAAATGCCAGGACTTTTAGGAGTGATGTGCCAGTGACCAGGGACAAAGACCATATATCTTCCTACAATACCTGTGGTATTATACCTGGTAAATGCTCAAAAATCTGCTGTCTGGGGTGGGGGTGATTGAAACAACTGTAAGTTGTAGTATATCCTGATTTACTTGGCATAAATATTCCGTAATAACCGATTTCCAGCTACCAATGTATGTCACTGAAGTTGAGAGAAGAGATACATACAATTGGCTCTCACAAACCAGTGCAAGTGAATTCCGACATACCACTGCCTTTACTCTGGCCTAGTTGAGCCCTAATACTGAAGCATAACCATTTGGGGTCTCTATTGAATGTCTGACTGTTAAAAGAGTCCTCTCTACTCTGAACAGTCAGAAATTGAACATCTTGTCCATCCTGTGTGAGCTCCGGTAATTGTTCCTTCTCTCATAATTTTATTTATATGCCTGTCCTGGAGTTCCATTCTACACATGTACAGCTTAGTGTTCAGTCAAGCGTTCAAGAGAAAACATTATGCCCATTTCTCACTCCCTTCCTCCTGCCACTCTACTTTGAACATTCAAGCTGCCTTGGCCTCCCTGAACTCTGATCTCTGTCTCCTTAACTCAGGAAGCTGCCACAATCTTCCCGGGTTTCCCATCCCTGCCTCACATCCCAGAAAGTTCCTCCAGGCAGAAAACTGTGCTAATCTTAAGTCTTACCTTGTTTGTTTCCTTTCTCTGAAGGCCCATGGTCCTGGCTGCCTGTTGTGCAATGTCTGAAGCTCGTTTCTTGTGTTCTCGTTTTCAGGTTGTTAAGTGGTGGAAGTCTGTTAGCAGTTACTCCATTGCAGCCAGAAGAGGGAGTCATCCTCAGTTTCCATTTAAGGAAAGCTGATTCTTCTCTGATTTTATATTTTCCTTTTGCAAAGAAGGAACTTATCTTATTTCTGTTTTCATAGAAACCATCAGCTTGCTACTCTTTTACCTACTATACTACCCCTTCCCCTACTGCTAGTGAATGGATTACCCACACACCCTGGAAAAGCCTGGTGGACGCTGCATTGTGAAAGAGCACCTGCACCTGGCTCACTCTCTCTGAGCAGCAGAAGCTTGATTGCTACACTCAGGTGGGGCCCATTGGATCCAGAATGATCCATAACAATATCTGGAGGAGTTTCCCTCCTCAGGAAATTATAAAATGTTATAAGGACTAATTGAAAGTAACTGAACACACATCAACAAGTGAGTCTAAAGTACAATTGGTTATATCTAGTTGAGCATAAAATACATACTGACCATTTGATTCTTTTATATTAATTTCAAATTCTCCCGTATGAGGAAAGTAGGAAAAATATCTGTAACTGCGTATGCCTAAGAGGTTGTATCTGTTCTGGTACAATCTGGATTTCCCTTTTCTTGCATTGCTGAGGCTTGGCTGACCCTCTTCTGAGAGATCTGTGCTCCTCTTGTTCCATATGGGTCTGTGCTGGGAGGGAGTCTCCTATTCATCAGTGACCTTCTTACCTCATGCATGACCATCTTTTAGCCTCTGTCTGAAATCACTTTTAAAATTTGAATGTCAAGGTATTTAACAACCAAAATAATAATAAGGTTTTTCTTTTCTTTTCTTTTCTTTTCTTTTGAGACAGAATTTCATTCTTGTTGCCCAGGCTGCAGTGCAATGGCACGATCTCGGCTCACTTCAACCTCAGCCTCCCAGGTTCAAGCCATTCTCCTGTCTCGGCCTCCCAAGCAGCTGGGATTACAGGCATGCACCACCAGGCCCAGCTAATTTTTGCATTTTTAATAGAGACAGGGTTTCTCCATGTTGGTCAGGCTGGTCTCCAACTCCCAACCTCAGGTGATCTGCCCACCTTGGCCTCCCAAATTGCTGGGATTACAGGCATAAGCCACTGCACCTGGCCTAAGATTTTTCTTTCTTACAATATACTCTGCAAAATGCCACCTGTCAGTTACTTACCAGCAAGGAATGGCTTGTCTTTCTATTAGTATTTTGGTGCATTCATTTCTTGTGGCTGCCATAACAATTTCCTGCATACTTGGTGGCTTAAAACATCAGACACATATTCTCTCACAATCTTGGAGGCCAGGCATGCAAAATCAGTTTCACTGGACCAAAATCAAGGTGTTAACAGGGCTGCAGTCCTTTTAGAGGCTCTAGGGAAAAATCTGTTCCTTGCCTTGGGGACATATTACTCCTGTTTTCAAGGCCAGCATCTTCACACCTCTCTCTGTTTCTTCTTCACGCTCATTTCTCCTTCGTGTGTATCAAATCTCGCTCTACCCTTCTCCTGTAAGGACATTTGTGATGACAAGTAGGGTCCACCTGCACAAGGCAGAATAAGCTCCTCATTTCAAGATCCTTGATCATATCTGCAAAGATTCTTTTTCAAAATAGGGTAACATTTACAGGTTCCGGATACCAGGATTTGGGTGTCTTTTTGTGTGGGAATGGGGCAGGGAGGTTAGGGGAAGCAGTCTGCAGCCCACCACGTGGGGGTTCTGCTCCATGTCTACGTGCATCTCCTCAGTGACTGCTGACTTCTGTGAGATAAGTCTTCTGTTCATGCTGTGACACTTTTAGGGTAGCATCTAAAGAAAGAAAAATCCAGAAACAATGAACTGAGTAGAAATGTGGGTTCCACGGGGCCCTTGCGGAGGCCTCCGTGTAACACTGTTAAATTACACGCCATTTCTGTCTGCAGAAACTAAGGGTTTTTCTTTTCATCCGTTTCAGGCCCACTCTAGTCAAGGCTTCCCTACATCAGTAAGAAGTAGAGTGATAGACCCCAGAGACTGTTCAGACGGCGCTACCGTCTCTATTTGTTAGATGATCTTCATTTATTCTAGAACTGTTTTGCACAGCCTCTTAGCCTCAAGAGAACCCAGATCAGCAAGGCAGTGCCCACAGCCACCTTAGTCACCTGAGAGTTTCAGGGAGGGGGAAAAAAATAGAAAAAGCAAAAAGAGAGATTCTGGGGTACAGACAGATAGTAAGAGATGAAAACATAATAAAAGAAAAAAAATAA
>NW_022436965.1:26559493-26577711 GCF_009761245.1 Sapajus apella
CTAAAAAAAAAAAAAAAAGAAAAGAAAAGAAAAGAAAAAACAGAAGAAAGAAAAAAAGTATGACCTCGTCCTTGCCATCAGAGAGCCTTTAATCAGTAAGACAGATGTATACACATCTAACTATAATGCAAGATATATTAATACAAGGATCATACAAAAGGGTCAAAATGATGTGGGAAGTTATTTTTTAGAAAGTGGGGTCTTGCTATATTGCCCAGACTGGACTCAAACTCCTGGGCTCAAGCAATCCTCCTGCCTAAGCTCTTGAGTGGCTAGGACTACAGGCACGCACAACCACACCTGGCTGCTGTGGGAACTTAAAGGAAAATCCGGATCCAGCTTAAGAGATCAGGGAAGGTATCACAAAGAAGACAGACAGTGTGTGAGTAACACCTAGAATTAGGAGCAGAAGAGGCACAAGAAAGCCCACAACCGTGTGGCTGAGTCCTGTACAAATCCATGGTCTGTGACTTCTGCTGAGCAAGCTTTCAGCACAGGGCATGCTGACTCCAGGTCCTTACAATTCCGCTTTCATTCCCCCACAGCAACTATTTTAGAATCCCCTCACTCTCCCCAAGCTCTACCCCACCACTTCTAATTCTCAACAGAAAACTGTTAACAAGAATGGTTTCAACAGCTTTCATTCATCTGTGAGTCGAGCTGCACCACCCACGTCCCACCCACTTCTCCCCTGGCTCAGGGAAGAGTGTGAGGCAGGTGGGTGACCACCTCACCACATGCTTGGAATTACTCCTCCTCCCACCTTGTAAGGGACTTTGCTCTGCTTGTCATTCCCTCTCTCTTATATGAAGTGGCGAAGAGAGCAGGCTTGAAGTGGAACGGCTTGGGTTTCCTTCTTAGTTCCACTTCTCTCTAGCTATTACATGAATACATTTTCTCTCTGGGCCTTGGTTTCCCTATCTGTAAAATGGCACCTACTTTGTAAGGTTGTTGAGAGGATCAAATGAACTATTCCTGTAAAACAGAGTTGCGTCTCTGGCCCATAGAAGGTATTCAGTAGGTGCCAGTATATATGTTTCATCTCTCATAAGTGGGCCCTTTAATCTCTGCTTCAAATCATGCTCAAATCACATCTGTCTATGGAAATAAAAATGGCTCCCTGGATCATCTCCTCTGCCATTCGTTCTTCCTCTCCACTTCTCTTTTGGGCTGTTTCTCTCCATGTCTCTTCATAGCCAAAACTCTTCAAAGAATGGACCATGCAGGTGGAAGCTGTAACCTGAGTTTCAAGAAAGCCTGAAGCATGATTGGAGAACACAGGGATAGTGGAAAGTGGGTAGCCCAGGACCCAGTCACTGGCAAGCTGAGGTGTTGGACTTTATCCTGAAAGGCATGTGGAGCTGTTGACTTCTGGTTGAGAAGTGGTGCAGTCAGAACTGTCATTTAAATATTAACCAGGCAGTAATGTGTAGATGAGAACTCTCAGAAAATTGTTGCACTGGGAAAGATGAACTTATGAGCTATAAAGGGGCAAGACAGATAAAATCAACACGAGTCAGGCTGAGAGTCCTTGGTGAGGGCTGAGATATGGGAAAAGAAAGAAAAGGAAATCACGATGAGTGTGAGGTTTCCAGCCTGGTGGCTGCCTTCACGCAAACAGGATAGTGAGAGGGAGGAGGAGAAGCTAGTTTGGGGATGGAAATGATGAGCTCAGATTGGGACTTGCTGGGTTTGAAGAATGACACCAGACACCAGGTGTCACTGTACTCCCAGTATGAAAATTGCAAAGCAGCCGCTGAGCTACCAAAGAATCTTAAAAAGCTGTGCAGATCGCAGTCTTGTGGCTGGGCTCCTGTCCTGCCTGCCTCTCTTCTGCAGGGCTGGCACAAAAACGCCACATACATTAGAGACTCTAGGTGCATTAGAAATCCCACATTGCTGATGGCTCCCTGGTAGCTCTATGCCCTAAAGAACTATTTATTTGGGCCTTTAAGGATTTTAACGTCGGGGAAATAAACTCTTACGCCAAGAGTCACAAACTCATATACCTTCAGGTGGTTACTGTAGGTAATATTATCAGGAGAGGGGAAGTCCGTGCAAACCAGAGTGTGTGCCCAACCTAAAGACACTCAAATTCACAAATCAAAAACAAACAAACCACTGTGCTGGCTAACTAAACACTCTGCCTCCAACTGCTTTGCAATCTATGCCAAGCTACTCACTCAAGGGATATGTGGACATCAAAGCCTCGAAGGAGACGTAAAAGGAAGGGAAGGGGAGATATTAGAAAGAGGATGAATTGACCCTTGGCCTATTAAGTCTCCTGAAGACAGTTTGTTTCTCTTCCTGTTTATATCTCAGGAGTGAGGACACTGTGCTGGAGGCTCAGGGAGGCCATGGTCCTGCTGTGTCCTGCTGGAACCAGAGAACATTGGAGCATATTATCTGACTCAGTGGTCCCCAAACTTCAGGCATTGTGAAGGTCCTCACCCTCGACATTTTGCCTTATCATCTGGACTGACTTTTCTTTAAACAGACCTTAAATCAATTCCCTTTTCTATCTATATTCATCTGAAATGTGTGAGTTGTGAGTTATGTTTTTCTCAACACACTTTAAAGTGAAAAACACAGTTATTAAAATTAAAAGCGAATATCTGGACACCACCTAAAATAGTCTCAAGTGCCCCTGGAAGTATGCACGTATGCTGCAAGGCACTGGTTCAAATCCCTCACTCCACAGATAAAAAGGTTAAGGGGGGCTGAATATAGTTTGGTGTTCAAAAGCTCTGGCTCTGGGTAAATAGGCCCTCAGTTCCAATCCAGACTCTGTGGCCTTGTCTAACTGCTTACGTTTTGCGAGTTTCTGTTTTCTCATCTCTAACATACAGGAAACTGCACCTGCCTCCCAGCAGTGCCTGGAGAATGAGTGAGCGTGCATGTGAAGCACTCAAGAAGTAGAGCTGTGGTGAATGCTGCTATCACTGCTTAGCTTGTTCCCATCCCAGAGTGAGCCAGGGCAGGTGTGGAACCAGGACCGTTTCTCCCGCCACCTGGGCCAGAACGGATGCTCCACAGGAAGTGATTCACCACTTCAGACCAGATCAGCCAAATTCTCTTGGCGGTAAACCCTGGGGCAGCCCTCCTGCTCCCCACTCCTCTCCCACCCACCTTTGACGTATAGGCTGCCCACAATGGCTATGCAATCACCACGCTGTAATTTACAAAAACACAGGATGTACAGGTGTTGAAGAATGTGGCATGAAATGCACAGAATGTCTATTCTTACACCTCAAATGTTCAACATTTTCTACAGCGACCAATGGCCTTATGAAAACACACAGAACAGCCATGTGTTCTAGAGCACACTACAAAGGACCAATAAATCAAGCTGCTTGGCTTTACCCAAGAATTCAGAATTTTAGGGCCGAAAGGGACCACCCTGAAAATCACACAGTCCAACCAATCGTTTTGGAAAATAGGCAAAAAACTGGGGCTTATGACTTCCGAAAGAAGTCAATGACTTCCCAAGTTCAAAGAGCTGGGGTGGCAGCTCTGGGACACCTCGCCCCCTAACTGCTTCCGTGTTTGGGTGGTTAAAGCTGTTTGCTCAACTTTGCATGTAAGTGATGGGAGAGCCTTAAGCCTGGAGTTCTATAATGAGATAAGGCATGTGGATGAGGGGCTGAACTTATGTTTTAAAAAGGTTCCAGGAGAGGGTGTGATGGATAGCATGAGCTTTCAGTCACACCGATCTGGGACCAAAGCTAGCTTGCTACTTACTAGCTGTATATTCTTGTCCTTGAGCAAGTTAGTCAAGCTGCCTGCCTCCATTTCCTAATCTATGAGCTACTGCCGGATGGCTTGTGAGGATGAGATAACATGCTTGCACAGGGCTGTACAAAGTACTTGTCTGGGTCCATTTTCCGTTGCTGTAACAGAATGCCACAGACCAGGCAATTTAAAAAGAAAAGAAGTTGATTTGCCTTGCTGTTCTGGAAGTCAAGGAGTCCAAAAGCATGGCACCAGCATCTGGTGACTGTCATTCCACGGTGGAAAGGCAGAAGTCAGTGCAAGGGACAGAGGGAGTGCAGGAAAAGAGAGCCACAGGAAGCTCACTCTCATAACAGAGCCACTCCCTTGACAAGTGGCCCACTCCACCGATGGTGACATTAATCCATTCACAAGGACAGAGGGTTTAAGTTTCCACACGAACTTTTGAGGACTGACATTCAAACCACAGCAGTGCTCAAATCCTCATTAATCCCAAGGAATACAAATCACATTTTGGGTTCCCCTGGAGTTATGCAAAAGCCGTGTGGTTCTGGTCATACATCTCTAGGTCAATAAGAAGCGGAGCTAAAACACCGAAAAGCTCCTGTGCAGAAATGGAGAACTTGAATAGTGTGAGGTCTTTTGGGACCCACGTCTACCACTTCATATAACAGAGCTCTAAATTGTTTTTCCTTGAGAGAAGTAAGAGGGAATAAGAGGAAAGGAGGGTGAAATCAAAGCACTGAAGGAAGATGAGACATGAGGGGCTCCCAACATTCACTGGAACAGCTTGAGTTGGCTTTTCAAAAGGAAGAGAGTAATTTTTAGAGGAAGGGGAATGAGGAATGTCAGCAGGAGTTGGAACTGTGGGGCGGTGCTGCCCTCTCTCAATCGTGTTGCTGCTATTTTAGGTGTCTCTTTGGATGGCAGCATTGGCTCTTAGAGCAAATAGCCGGGTTTCCTCCTGTCTGAAGCGAGGTGTCCCTTGGGTCTCTACTCAGGACTCAGCATCAGGCCAGGGATGCCTGTGCCAGCCTCACTCTGCTCACTGCCTCGCTTCAGGCTGTGCTGTCTGTCCCCCAGAGAAAGTCTTCCCCACTCTCTGGGGTTCCAGGCAGCAACTCCCTGGACAGCTGCAGCCACCAGATATGCCTGGCTGCCCTGCCAACAAAAGCAAGGGACTGGCAGCTGGCTCCACAGACCCGTCTCTGAGAATACCTCAGGAATCACTCAAGCTTTGGAAAGTTATCTGCTTAAAGTTCAGTCCCTGCAGCAAAGCAGACCCCTGGAAAGGGTGGGGTGCAGAGAAACTCAGCTACTTGATTCACAATCACCAGTTGGAAGAAATACAGCGTCAAAAATGATAAAGTTCCCTTTTTCTTTTTTTTTTTTTTTGAGATGGAGTTTCGCTCTTGTTACCCAGGCTGGAGTGCAATGGCGTGATCTCGGCTCATCACAACCTCCGCCTCCTGGGTTCAGGCAATTCTCCTGCCTCAGCCTCCTGAGTAGCTGGGATTACAGGCACGTGCCACCATGCCCAGCTGATTTTTTGTATTTTTAGTAGAGACGGGGTTTCACCATGTTGACCAGGATGGTCTCGATCTCTTGACCTCGTGATCCACCCGCCTCAGCCTCCCAAAGTGCTGGGATTACAGGCTTGAGCCACCGCGCCCGGCAAGTTCCCTTTTTCAAATAAGAAAACTGAGGTGCAGACAGACCTCCTAATCAGTTGGCATGATGAGTCTGAAACAGGCATAATTATAATTGCTCCCTAATAAATAATTACTATTTTAAAATTCATTCAATATTCAACAGGTATTTCTGAATGAGGAAAACAATGGGTTGGAGATTTTTACATACATCTCTAATCTCCACAACAACCTAGTACTGTTAGAAAACTATGACTTACAAAGAAAAACACTTGCCCAAGACTCCCCACCATATGAGTTGCAGCACTGAGATTTGAACCTGGGTCTATGGTTTCAAAGCCCCCATAAAGCTGGGACCTTCATATCTGCTGCTCCCAAGTAAGTCTTCACCTTCATATCAGCATCCAGGTTTCCCCTCGATGCTAAATCTAAGATTTACCCTTTTTTAAGCCTTCTGTGATCTTTATATTCTTTGTTATTTTCAGTCTTCCAATTGAGGGTTGGAGTTTCATTCCAAGAGGATAAAGAAAGGAACAGGTAGTGAGCACCAATAAGCAGAGGTGAGTATTTTCATGATCTCCACCTTAGGATTAGGAAACTGACGCTCACAGAGATGAAGTGACTCACCCTAGGTCAACAGTAGTTACAGTGGAGCCAGAATTCCATAGCCAGCCTGTCTGACCCAGTATCCCAGACTCGCTCCTGGCTCTAGGCTGCCTGACGAGGCTAAAATTAAGTTACATTTATGTACCCCTAGAATGGAGGGATGCATGAATATCATTTAATTTTATATTAAAATGTATGAAGGCATGGATGAGCAAGTGTATTGACTAAATATTTTCAGTGGTTAATCTACCAAGTGAAATATCTACAGCAAGCTGAGATCTGCATGTATACACACCAGGTTAAATTTACTATTTAGTCTGTTGGCTGTAGGATGGTGAGACATCACATCTGGATTAGAATAAGCCAAGCCAGAGGAGGAAAAAATATCACCTGGAGAGACCGGCACACAGAAGAGTTTCTTTGGCCATTTTTAGAAACTAAGTTGGGTTGTCTCTTATGGGGAGATACTTTTCTTTTCTATAAGATGATTAATTTATGTTAAATAAGTACATCTTCAGAAGTAGGCGGCAGAGAGCCAGCCAGCAATGGGATAGGAGAGAGTGGACATCCACTGATGTGTCTGGTCTAGTGGCTCATTCCAGGAAACTGCCCCTCTTTCCACTTTATTTCTACCAAGTGACTGGTTCCCCTGCCACCTCCTTAGTTGATTAGTTGATTAAGGATTGGGCATCTGACCCATATTAGAACAATCCCTTCCCTGGGCATTTGGAATTGGGCCTGAGAAGGAAAAATAATCTCACTCAATATTCAAATAACTCTGACTGGGCACCTTCAGTCTGCTGTGTGGACCAGAGAAGTCCTAGGTTCAAATGAGCCTCTGATGACCCCAGTGACATTAGAGGCTTTGTGAGACACTCCTACATCCTTATAATAAAGTTTCCTGTGCCCCTAACACCTTTTTTGCCCTTAGTCTATATAAAGTTGCCTGTAACTTACAAGCGGGAATCCTAACATCCTTCGCCTCTCTCACCTCCATACCCAGAGAGTCACCAAGTCCTACTAATTCCACCTCTTTGGCATATCCATACCCACCCCTTTCTCTTCACCTCCATGCTACTGCCTTCATCAAAGCCTTCCCATCCATGCCTGGATTTCCACAACAGCCTACTTCAGCCTAACCCTCCCGTCCATTCTCTATGCCACTGCCAGGGCCACCTATTAGAGCTCACCCCCTTGCTTAACACAGTTTTGGTGTCCATCTCCTCATAGCCTTTGGCTTGAACTCCAAACTCCACAGCACATACCCAGGCCTCATGTGATCTGGCCCTCCACTCTAACTGCTCGCCACTTCCCTCTCTCCCTCTGCTGTGACCCCTGTGTTCCACCTAAGCTTGCATTTCCCAGTAACTCATCCCCATTTTCTAGTCTCTAGACTTCTACTTGGCACACTCCTCTCCCAGCCTTTCCTCAACCAGCTTCTATTCATTCCTGCTGATCAGGAGTCAACATGAGCCCTGAGACCTCAGTTCTAGTCTAAAGGGTGGTAATGCATGGGCCAGGTCTTCCTTTTCTCTACTTCTGCCTCTCTGGGGTTGTCCTATAAACACAGTCTTTTGACTTCCCAGTGTCTTCCACTGCTACTTTTCTAGCAAAACCAGTTCTCAGGAAGGGATCTGTTATTTACTTTCTGGTATGATTAAAGGCAATGAGTCACCGTTTCCAGAAGTATCTGCATGTAAATATTCATCACTGAAGGCAGAACTCATTAGCCCTATTAAAAGGCTATCAGGCTTCTGTGAGAAGTCAGGGGAGGTATGTGAGTGCCCTGAACACACACACAACATGGACAGCATATAATGTGTAGGAGCTGCCCTGAGCACGGAGGTCTCTTAGAAGCAGGGGAGAGAGAGAGAGAGACTGTGGTGTGTAGAAAGCAATGGGCTCTATGCAATGTTCCTGACCTGTCCCAGGACAGTATTGAGTGCCACACAGGCCTTGCATGATTCTCAGGGGGTCCATTCACAGGGACTATGATATGAACGCTATCCCCTAGAGTTGTGCCATGTAGCAGCCCTGGAAAATTCCTTGTGAAGGCAAAGAGTCTCTGCCTACCTATCCCTCCTTTAGTCACCACCAATCACAGAGGGCAAGGGAGCTTCCCTTTGAGTCAGAGCAATGAACCACTTAGGACAGGACTCTGGCTCAGGCAGAGCCATCCTAGGAGGCCAAGTGGTCTGTGGGCAGGGAACTGCGGTCATTGCTTTGCCTTTCCCTCTTCTGTCCACTCTTCACCACCTGAGTCATTCATCTAATCTGCACATCTGACAATGGCACTCTCCTGCCCCTGTTCCTTCAATGGCCACTCAGTGTCTGTGAGACATACTCCCAGTCTCTGACACAAGGGTCTCCACGATCAGGCCTCTCACTCTTTTACCTACTTCATTTTCTCTCACTCCTGGCCGTGTATTTTACACTCCAGCCTCTGCCCAAATCACAATGTTCATATCTTGCAATCCCAGTCCTGTGGTCCCTTGGCCTAGAATGCCCTTCTCTCCTCCTCCACATCTTCTTTCCCTTACCCCACTTCCCTACTCGTCCTGCCCCTCAGGCACCATTGTCCTTTACCTGGCAAACTCCTGCTCCTCCTGGAAGGTCCCCCAGAGCTCCATGATACCACCCTCCTCCCACAGACAGCTGGTTTGGATGGCCATTACTGTGGCCATCCTGTCAGTGAGCCTCCACGCTGTCTGGTACTTGTCCATTGATGTGTCTCTCTCAGGAGCCTGTGAGATCCTTGAATTGTTATCTTGAATTAATTATTATTAATGTCTTATTCATGTTTCCTTAGTATCTAACTCAGGACCTGGCACATAGATATTGTACTCAATACCTGAGTTTATTTCACTTGAATTCGCTTTAAACTTAAATTTTATCATGTAAAACTTAGTTTAATAAAAAGAAATTACCATGGTTTGTATATGAGGAAATGCAAATTGTTCTTAAAACTGGAAAAACTCAGAGAAGAAAAACATTTTTTTCAGTGCTAAAATATCTTGAGGGGAAACATGCTCTTCTGTACCCTTCCCCAGTATCAAACATTTATAATCTTTATAACATGAGCTTCTGAAGGCAAAGGTCTTGTCATCTTCCTCTTTGTGTATTCAGCAGGTCACAGAGTGCCTGGCTCATAATATACATTCAATAAATGAGTTAAACTGAATTAAAGGAGAAAGAGAATGTAGAAGATCAGAGGCAAAATAAGAAGCTGGGACAGCAGCAAAGCAGAGTGAACAGGGAAAAAAAGACCTCATTTTCAGTTGTACTTTCCCTCATTCCTTTCCAGTATTTTATGGCAGTTCCCTGGCACAGCTCCCACTCTGCAGCGAGCCAGGGAAAGGAGATGGCAGAATGATGTTGCCTGTGGGACTTTGCCTTGCTCTTTGATTCTGCTGCCGTGGGGCAGGTGCATTTTCTCAATTACACACAAGGGTGGCAGGTCATTTCTAGCCACCCTAGCCCCACCTGGCAAATGAAGCCTTAATTTTCAACAGACAGGCATTTCAGAGCAAAGTCAGGAGGCTCCCAGGTAAACGAGAAAACAGATGTTTTTGCCAGATGTGAACTGGCTGGTGAGGGATGGTGGTTGTGGTCGCTGAGGGATACCCAGAATTCAACAACCTGCTAGCCAGCCACAACTGGTGAGGTCCAGGGTCTCAGGTAGATGAAGTGGCACACTTAGGGCTTTCTGAGACCCAGTTCTTGGAACATTTCCACAGTCTGTCTGTCTCTAACCCTTTTTCCTCATTTGCAAGAGGAAATGATATTGACTCAGGGAATTTCTGACCATCAAATGATGCCTGGCACATAGGAAGCACTCAGTACAGAGTCACCATCATACATCTCACTGTTTTGCTGCTTCAGGGACTTCATCTGTTAACCAGGGAAAGCAAGACTTATTTTACACCATGATACTGAGGATCCAGTGACATGGAAACCGTAGGCTCTGAGCAAAAGATGTGGGGATTTTTATGTGAATTTTATGCCAATTTCCTCTATTTTGTGCTTTCCAGCTATGTTCTTCTTTTTTTTTTCTTTTTTTAACACAAGTAAAAACCATTTAACCCAATGTACTAAAGCTAAACCAAGCTCATCGCAGAATCATCAGATCAGGTTGCCAAATAGGCAGCTAGAGGAAATCCCATGGACAGTGTATCTTGATTTCTGAGAGAGAGTGATAAAAGTCTCTCAAAAAATGCTTGTAGACATGATGAAGACATGCAGACTGGACAACACCATGACTGCCTGAACAGTCGCACACCAAAAGGGTTAACATCAAAAAAGAGAGACTTTTCCTATTATGGAGGTAGCGCTCTGGAATATGGCCCTATCTGAATGAAGATGGCTTTTTAAAATTAATCATTTGAATTAAGACAGAAACTAACTTAGTGAATTTGGAAATAACCCAAAACTGGAACAGAGCAGAAACAGCAATATTTCAACAGGACAAAAAAATGGGCCAAAATCATCGCACTATTACAATAAAAATGTAAATGCCTGTACTAGGGTTAAAAAAAAGAAGAAAAAGAAGAACTTAGCTGGGAAGCACAGAATAGAGGAAAACAGCAAAAAGTTCATACAAAAATAAAGAAAAAACTAAACTTAAAAAATAAATCAATGTGAATCATTGGTGCAATGTGGCTGCCAAAGCTAAGGCAATCTTAGGCTGCACTAATAAAATAACAATGCCCAGAAAAAAAGAACAAATTGTTTCAATATGTTTTAATATCTACACAAACTGGAGTCTTTCTAGAGAGAGAGTAACCACAATAATGAAGTTTGGAAGGCCATGTGGTTTGAGAAACAGGTGAATAAAATGGAGAAAAAAAGATGAAAAAACTGGTCAAGTGACGTTGAGAAAAAGGATATTTAGAAGGTACTTAGCTTTTTTGTTTTTTAGATGGTTGCTCTGTTGCCCAGGTTCGAGTGCATTGGTGCAATCTTGGCTCACTGCAACCTCTGCCTCCCCAGTTCAAGTTATTCTCCTACCTCAGCCTTCCAAGGAGCTGGGATTACAGGTGCATGCCACCAGGCCCAGCTAAGTTTTGTATTTCTAGTAGAGATGGAGTTTCACCATGTTGGCCAGGCTGGTCTTGAACTCCTGAACTCAAGTAATCTACCTACCTCGGCCTCCCAAAGTGTTGGGATTGCAGGCATGAGCCACCATGTCCAGCCAGTACTTAACTATTTATCTTTAAATGAAAGGAATGAGAAGCTTTTGGTGGGAAAGTCCTTAAACATATTCTGTGTACGACTGTAGGACTGAACATTAAAAGGAGACTTTTAAAGTAGACTTTAGGCCAGGTGTGGTGGCTCACGCCTATAATCCCAGCACTTTGGGAGGCCAAGGAAGGCGGATCACAAGGTCAGGAGATCAAGACCATCCTGGCTAACACGGTAAAACCCCATCTCTAACAACAACAACAAAAAATTAGTGGGGCATGGTGGTGGGCACCTGCAATCCCAGCTACTTGGGAGGCTGAGGCAGGAGAATCATTTGAACCCAGGAGGCAGAGGTTGCAGTGAGCTGAGATCACACCACTGCACTCCAGCCTGGGTGACAGAGCAAGACTCCGTCTCAAAAAAAAAAGACCTTAAAGGAAATATATTTTAGTTAGATTATAGGAAGGACTCATGGTCATAAGATGGCTGCCACAGCTCCTGGAACTTTTGAAACTGCCCCTATAAACTTTATGAAATTAACCAGGGAAGAAGGGAAGGAAAGAAATGAAAATAAACCAAGTTCACAGCACATTCAGCAGTAATCGTGAGATCCACTTGTTCTCTGACCTGCTTCCTCATAGTTACTTTGTGCCTATTGCCTCAGAATCGCATAGACCCTGTTAAAAGATTATAGTGCCCCTTAACTGCTCTATAGATAACAACCTGAACATTATGAAACATTATGTTTTCCCTTTGAGATGCTCCTTCAGATTCTGCATACTGATGAAACTACTGACTCAGCTGGTTTGAAGGACCACATGAGGAGCTGACTCACCAAAGAAGGCAGTTTCCGCATCCTGATGATGGAACTTTGTTCCATCCTCTTGGCCTGACCAATCAATGACCTCAATTTTTTAGCCTATCACACTCCACAATCCCCTAAAAACTCTAGCCCAGAAACTCCTCATACAGATGGATTTGAGGGTCTTCTCCCATCTCCTCACTTGGTGCCCTGCAATCATTAAATTCTTTCTCTGCTGCAAACCTGGCTGATGCAGTGTAATTGGTGTTACTACACAGTGGGCATAAGAACCTGTTTGTCCTGCCACACTCTGACTGTGGTCAAAGACACAATCAAAGACAAGAAGTGGGGGAAGAGTAGCACCAGATAGACCCTCTCTCCTATTTGCTTCTTTTATCAGGAAGCAAAATATCTTGTCCAGGTGGTTACCTCTAGCTGTAAGGGAGACTGGGAAATTGAATGTCTGGCACAGGGGTAGCTGGGACTTACTTAAATCAATTATGATTAGGTCAAAAAGCCAAACGTTCTAAGAATAATTGAGTGGAAAATGGAAAGAGCTTGAGGGTCTTTGATGACATAATAAGTTGCTGAATTAAATTTCAAACAGCCAACTCTGTCTTCGAATTCCCCAATGATGCATAATATCTTTTGAAGGGGCCTGGCTCTGTTCAATAGTCCGAGTGACAGTTGTCCAGGATGGCACAGTGCCCTTCCTTAAATTCACACACTGTTAATCTTCACTGTAGGTTTATAAAAGGTTGTCCTCAGCAATCGAGGGACATAGTAACATAATTGCACACTATTGGAAGTGGACACCCTCTTAGCGATAATCTGGTAACAGAGACCCAGAGACTGGTCTCAAACCAGGAAGACGGGAAGATCTGTTCTCTTCAGTAATCATTCGATTATCAGGCATTAGCTTTCCCCTTGAGAACTCGCGAAAAGTCAGAGATGTACAGTCATTCCTCTAACTTTGAACGTTTACACAACCCAGGACACACTCCAGGAGGGAATTCAATGGTTCTCCTCTGGGTGGAGGTATTACTAGGTTCTAAAGCTGTGGCAGACAAGCAAGCTACCAACGGCGCTAAGTTCAAAGCTGCCCGAGGTCTCGCCCAGGGTTAAGTCAGGGGAAAGAAACGCCTGGAAGCCAACGCGCCTTCTCCCCAGCCCCCAGTGTGCTAAAGGAGGATGCGGCAGATCCCTAAGTGGCTCGGGCTTGGGGCGAGCGCTCCGAGCCTGTGGCGGAAAGGCGCTCCTCTCGGCGAGGATAGGCAAACCCCAAAACTTCAGGGAAGCCGTTCGGGGTAACTTCTCTGCACTCATTTAAGGTCAGATGAAAGGAAAGGAAAGCCCTTCCGACGTCACCCCCAGCAGGCGCGCGGCAGCTGAGCCCCAGCGGGGGCGGGGTCCGCAGGGTGCCCCTCCGCCCGAGCCCTGTGCGCTTCCCGGTCCTCCTCCTCCGCGCGGTCACTGGCTGCATCTTCGCGGCCCCGGCACAATAGAGGCTCCGCCCTCCTTCCGCGCGAGCTCTCCGCGGCTCCCTCGCTCAGCCGCCCAGCCGCCCAGCCGCCACCGCCTCTGCCCGTCCCGTGCCCGGTACCCGTGCGCCCCGAGGCTCCCTGCCGCCCGTCCCGGCGCGCACCGCGGGCATCTGTCCGAACGCCTTCCTGTCACCTGAGCCCTCCTGCGGGCGACGCGCTCAGCTAGCCCCTGCCCGCCTCCACCTTCCCCGTCACCCCCTCTTCCCTGCGTCCCGCTCTCCCCTGGGGCTGCACAGTCGAGGGCTGCTCGCGTCCGGAAGGAGATGCCCAGAGTCTCTGGGACGCACCCTCCTGTCGCCCTCAGCTGCACCCAGCTTTAGAAGGCGCTCTGAGCAGCCACTCTCGGGCTCTAGCTAGGACACTCTCTCGCACAAATCCTTGCCCAGACCACCCGCCCCGGCCATTCTCTGCAGGGGCTGAGGACCCTCTCTCTCATCGCGTCCCCCATGGCCAAGCCTCTGCTACTAGTTCTCTATTTCTCTCTGATTGTGGCTCCGGGCTGGGTAGCCAGCATTGTCCCCACAGGGACAAGTGAGCCCCCAGATGCCCAGACAGTGGTGCCCACGGAGGATGAGACTCTGCAAAACGAGGCGGACAACCAGGAGAACGTTTTATCTCAGGTAGGATGCCGAGTGTCACGACCGCCCTTCTCGCCCTGGATGGTGATGAAAGCCAGAGCTGGTCCTTGCTGAAGGGTTTGGGGGCAGCTGTTTTTCCCTCCGTTACCAAATGGAAAAGGCATTTGATTTTCATGTATCAGAATATTTTCTTAATGGAGGTATATAGGTTCTCTTCTCAAAATCATGGGGTCTTTCAAGGTCATCAAATCAGGAGAAAGGAGAGGTGAAGTAGGGAAGATGCTGCTCAACTCCTTGAGAAGAAAGGAAAAGAGTTGTTTTGGTTTCAGGGTTGTGAAAAGTATCTCTTGTCTATGTGGCTGTTTGTCAGAATTGGAATGTGAAAACAGGCGGGTATGTTGACCAGGAGGCAGATGGCATATCCCATCGGGAGATATTTTATGGCAGAGGGTGTGACACGCAGGCAGAGGCATGGGGTGAAGTCAGAACAGCAACATATGTGATGAATGTGAGGTGACCCCCAAACAGAGAGATTGAGAATATGACCGAGTATATTGGGAGGGGAGGGTGGGAATGCAGATGCCGGCAACCAGGGCAGACTGTCAGTGGGGAGCCAAGTAACCCGTGATAGTGATGGGCTTTGCAACATGTCTGTTTACAAAGTACTTAAACTTGTTTTTTTTCTGACTCAATCTTCAAAACACCCTGATACCCATCTATAGATAAAGACTATAAAAGACAGAAGTAGAGCCAGGGCTACTGACAGTCTTCAGCCCAGATCCCATGTCTGTAAGGGACAATTCCCTCTGGAGTGTTTATTTCATGCTCTCCAGAGCCGTCATGATGACGTATGGTGGGTGTCACCAGGATCCTCAGAATGGGGATGTCTGCGAAAGGATCCTCCAGCACTACCTGTACCTCCACCTCCCCCAAACCCTAGGACTGGGCCTTTTCTCCTTCCTGTAGAGAGAATAATCAGCTGCACTTTGTGATTTATCAAACACTAGCCTCCTCACTCTTCCTTTAATAATCATACTAATATATGCCCTCTACCCACCCGTTACCTCACGCTGACCCCTAAATCGAAAAGACATAAAAATCTCTCACATTGGGGCTCTGGAACACTATCAACAAAAACTTTCCTGAAACTCGAGCCTCCTGAAAGGAATCCACCCAGGGTTCTCAGAGCAGGGTTATGTAGGAATCTAGGCAGAGTTTCAGAGAGCAGACAGCCACAATTTACTATCAGCCTGTAAAGAACAGCCGCTTAAGTCATCCTCAACTGTACCACCTTCTTCTACTGATCAATTCTGTATTTGACAACAGCCCTAAAGCAAATATTACTATTAGAAGAAACCCAACCTTCGCAGGGAAAACTTTACAAGCCTTCTTCCCCCCAAACAGCATCCCAAGGAACATTTCCACTCAAACACACTCAGTGCTTGCCTGACAACATCATTAGTCAAATGAAGGGAACCCTTCTGCCTGCCTAGAAAGGGAGCCCTGGCTTCGGGGATATAGGGCCTTTTGGAGAGGATTGGGAGAGAAGAGCCTTTTTCCAGCAAGTGCCCAGGGTAGGGGCTCCAGAAAGCCTACTGTTGCGTGTTTTCCTGGCCGGAGAGCCTGGCAGGGCAAGCGCCCAGAAGGAGTTGTTTAGCATTGCAAAAGCAGCAGGTGCTGCCAGTTTGCTTTCCTGGGTTTGGCCTGGGGTTTGGGTTCAAAAGCAAGAACTCTTAGACTGAGTAAACCTTACTGGTTTCTGGACATGTCTCTTTCCTCTCAATTCCCTTTCTCCACATCCAAACCATCCTTCAGGGCCCAGATTAAACGCCACTTCCTCCAAGAAGTCTTCCCTGGCTTCCAGTTGGAGCCACTCTTAGCTCCCACTGCCGTTTCTCTCTGCCTCTTCAGGGCACTTGCAACTCTCTACTCCGTGTGATTGCTATTTCTATGCCTCCCTCACTGTAGGCTCCTTGTGAGCAGGCTCTCTGTCTGGCCTCTCTTTATCCTTCACAGCACCTCCCAGTCCCTAGGAGGCACTCCATAAATGTTGAATGAATGAACGAGAGAAGCCAGTAGTCTTCAAACCTGAATAACAACTTTTCAATCTCTCCAATTCCTTCTTTACCTTTTTACATTTAAACCTGGATTCTGACTTGGCGCAGTGTCTCATGCCTGTAACGCCAGCATTGTGGGAGGCCAAGGCAGGTGGATCAGTTGAGGTCAGGAGTTCAAGAGCAGCATGGCAAACATGGTGAAAATGAAAATACAAAATTAGCTGGGCATGGCAGCATGTGCCTATAATCCCAGATGCTCAGGAGGCTGAGGCAGGAGAATCACTTGAACCTGGGAGGTGAGGTTATAGTAAGCCGAGATCATGCCACTGCACTCCAGCCTGGGCAACAAAAAGACACCTTGTCTCAAAAAAAAAAAAAAGAAAAAAAGCCTAAACCTAAATTGTAGCAGAAGGCAAAGGCTATTGGACAAATGACAGGACTCATCTGTTTTTTCTGTTCAATAATGAAAGTCTAAGGCCCCATGAGAAAGGCACAGCTTTCCAAGACAAATGAAGAGAGCTGAACTCTGAATGTCTTCAAGGAAATGTCAGAGTCGGCAAACTGCATCTCAGTGACTTATTGGCTCCATGGTTCAGAGTTGTCTGAGGCCTCTGGCTAGTGCAGGACATTTAACTAAGTAAATGGAGATCCTCTTTCTGGAGGCTGACTGACACCTGTGTTTGCATGCCTCCAACCCATTCTCTATGTGTCTAGTTGCTGGGGGACTATGACAAGGTCAAGGCTATGTCTGAGGGCTCGGACTGTCAGTGCAAGTGTGTGGTGAGACCCCTGGGCCGAGATGCTTGCCAAAGGATCAATGCAGGCACTTCCAGGAAGGAAGACTTCTATACTGTGGAAACCATCACCTCGGGCTCGTCCTGCAAGTGTGCCTGTGTCGCACCCCCATCGGCTCTCAATCCCTGCGAGGGAGACTTCAGACTCCAGAAGCTGCGGGAGGCGGACAGCCAGGACTTGAAGGTAGGAGCTGGTATGGGGCAATGCCTTGGATGAGCGGGCACTTTGGAGACCCACAAGTCTGGCAGGGCTATCATTGAAGACTGTAAGGCCTTTGAAGAAGGTCAGGCCTGGTCCCTGGGGTGCTGTGTGTGGATCCAAGGGTGATGTCCTGGCAAACTGGGACTTTTTAGTTCTGGTGTGTAAGGGAGATGTGCTGAAAGCAAAGTGTGCCTGCCCCTCCTTATGGAGCCAGAGAGGCTGGGCCTGAGAGCAGCTGCCAGGTCCAGCAGGCCAAAAGAACTCAGTGTTCTTCAGGAAAATTGCTGCCACGATTTATTGTTAGCCCAGCGAGCACCCCAAAGAAGCAAAAGATAAACTCTTGTAAGCCTTTGGTCCTTAGCGCAAGGGCTGGGTTGGCCCAGGGAAGGAGAGGCCTGGGGCCTGCTGTAGATTGGGTCTTCAAACTGTGGTCCTATCATGGTCCATAGGGTAGGGAAGCTCAGGCCCTACTTAAGCAACCCCATGGGTTGGCTGAGGGCTTCTGACTCTGCACTTCCCCTTCCCTTGCACCCTGAGATAGTGGAACAAGCTGGGCTTTGGAGTCAGGCAGACTTGGGTTCAAATTATTGCTGTGTGATCCCACTGAAGTTATTTAATTTGTCTGCCCTCCAGCTCCTTGAATCACATGTGGGAATAATAACATCTAGTTGATGGGGTTATGAGAATTGATGAGATAACAACTAGTAAGTACTTGGCGCAACACCAGACATTCAGTTAGACATGACCGTGTAAATGAATGAATGAATGGGTGACCATGTGGAGTGCTGCTGGCACCTGGTACTCACTCAGTGACCGGTAGTCATTGGTGTCTCTTTCAGCAGAGTAGTGCTTACCAATATCAGGAGTACCTCAGGATTCAGCCAGAGCCGTAGCTCCGCCATGAAACAACTTTCGGAACCTAATGCCACCCTCACCCAGTTGTAGGATTGGACTCTGGGGGACTTCGGGAACACCATAAGGCAAAATTTCTTTCTTTCTTTTTTTTTTTTTTTTTTTTTTTTTTTTTTTTCTGATGTTTTTTTGTTTTTTTCCCCACTGTGGGGGAAGAGGGG
>NW_022436965.1:26578111-26578410 GCF_009761245.1 Sapajus apella
ACATGGTGAAACCCCGTCTCTACTAAAAATACAAAAAATTAGCTGGGATTACAGGCACGCGCCACCATGCCCAGCTAATTTTTTGTATTTTTAGTAGAGACGGGGTTTCACCATGTTGACCAGGATGGTCTCGATCTCTTGACCTCGTGATCCACCCGCCTCGGCCTCCCAAAGTGCTGGGATTACAGGCGTGAGCCACCGCGCCCGGCGGCAAAATTTCTATTAGAAATCAGGAAATCATAAAGGCCGGGTGCGGTGGCTCAAGCCTGTAATCCCAGCACTTTGGGAGGCCGAGGCGG
>NW_022436965.1:26578510-26623245 GCF_009761245.1 Sapajus apella
AAAAAAAAAAAAAAAAAGAAATCAGGAAATCATCACAGTACATACTAATATCCAGCTATATTTTTATGGCTCCTATCTAGATTCTGCTCTCTTCCTCTGGTGGGCAGAAAGGAGCTCACCTTCTAAACAGGAATGTTTCATACTTGGGATTCTTCATTTAGAAGCAAGCCTCTGAGATAAACGGGGAGTGTAGATTGCAAACGTGTGGCCCAGCAAACTCTTCCAGGAACTGGCCCTCATCATCTTCCCTCTTTCCCTGCACTCTGCATGTCCCCGGTTCCGCCAGAGCCTCGGCCACCTTCCTCCCAGGGCCTCTGTACTGGCAGGCAGGATGATATTGATAAAAACTGAGAAGTCTTGGTGCACTATGGCAGCTTGCCACAGAGCAGGAGTCTCAAAGGTGGTACACTGAGTCTTCTTTTACCCCAGGGTCAGTATACCTCTCTGTGCTAAGGAAAACCTGTCGATGTCTTTCAGAGCCTTGAATAGACAATGAAGTTAGTGTTTCAGAGGCATATTCTCAAGATATTGACATGTAGAACCACCTTGTTGAATATATATGGAATAAGAATACCTGTTATAAGCCAGGGATCTTGGGGAACAGAGATGAAGAATACATAGACACTGCTTTTCTTTTTTCTTCTTTTTTACTTTTATTTTAGGTTCAGGGGTACATGTGCAGGTTTGTTATATAGGTAAACTTGCACCACGAAGTTTGTTGTATAGATTATTACTAAGCTTAGTACCCAATAGTTATTTTTTTCTGCTCCTGTCCTCTTCCTACCCTCCACCCTCAAGTCGACCTTAGTATCTGTTTTTCCTTTCTTTGTGTCTATGAGTTCTTATCATTTAGCTCCCACCTGTAAGTGAGAGCATGTGGTATTTGGTTTTCTGTTCCTGTGTTAGTTTGCTAAGGATAATGGCCTCCAGCTCCATCTATGTTCCCCTAAAATACATGATCTCATTTTTTCATGGCTGCATAGTATTCCATGGTATGTATGTACTGCATTTTCTTTATCCAACCTGTCATTGATGTGCATTTAGGTTGACTCCACGTGTTTGCTATTGAGACACTACTTTCAAGAAGCTCACAGTCTAGTAGGAAAGAGAGATGTCAATGCAAGCTGCAGATTTCATAAATGAGGCATAAACGGTTTGTGAAGGAGTCTAGACCTCAGGTTCACTTGTTCTTGTAGGACTCTACCATTTTCTTACCCAAACATTTCAGAGGGCAGAATGCGCATACACCATTGCGCTTGCCTACATCCCTGCCTACACAAACGTGTGTCTCACAGCAGCCTCTCAATCCCTGGCTGGTGGCTTTCCTGTCGAACCTCCAGCATGCAGATCTGAAAGGAAGCTCTGCCCTGCAGTCTGCCTGCCCCAGCCCTGGACTAACCCCTTGCCTTGTTTCCTAGCTCTCCACAATCATAGACATGTTGGAAGGAGCATTCTATGGCCTGGATCTCCTGAAGCTACATTCAGTCACCACCAAACTGGTGGGGCGAGTGGATAAACTGGAGGAGGTAAGGAGGATTCTGATTTCCGTATCTTTTTCTTGATGGAGCCCAAAAGCGTATCAAACTTCAATTTTCAGCTAGCACGTGCCCTGATTAGACTTAGCCCATTCTATTTTATGAAAAGGAAAATATACATTAAAGATTCATCCAAAATTATGCCAAATTGTTGGTAACAAAGAAAATCAGTTAAATAGAAATGCCAATACTGTAGCTTCTCTTTTTCATCTATAAGATCCTCTTAATCGTATAACCAATGTCTTCATTTTTACCTTGACTTCCAGGGACCTCAGAAATCAATGAAATGTAAAGGTACAATAAGCATCTTACCTCCAGTTTTAAGGTGGAGTCATGTCCTTCCTTTGTATATGGTTCCTAATTTCTCTCTGTTCTGGTGCATACCCCTTTCTTCATGTGTGTAAATCCATCTGAAATTCATTTTAGAAGAAGAAGACATAAAAATGATTACTAATAAGTAATGTTTCCTACTCAGCATTCAGGCTGGTCATGCCCAGGATGAATAGACGAGTCATGCAATTTTCATAGACAAACACACCATACTCTTCTGTCTGGGCTCTGAGGGTTCTACAGGTGGTGCTGTGGTTTTCATCTAGTGGTGTGTGACATGATGGCGGGAGCTGGGAGTTGTTACAGATACTGTAATAATGTTGACAGTGCTTGTTGTTGTGATGCCCTAACATATAGTGAGAAATCATTTAGTCACCCAAAAAGTAACTAACGAGCATTATTCAACCTTATGGGTAAGAAACTTTATGGATATGTTTCATTGACTTGTATCCGGTTCTTGGACTGATACTTGAAACTGACTCAAAGAGCTGCTGCTCCAAGTAGAAATCTATTTCTTTAATGTTGACAGCATTGCTGTAAGTGGTAAATTCAATAACACAATGATTGTAAACATAGCAATATTCCTCATGAAAAAGTGGGCTTTTGGGGGGCTATCACGAAAGAGCTAAAGTTCCTTGATCCGTGATTAGTAGTTGTAGTGATTTGTGGCAGAAAGAGCAGCAGGCTTGGTGTCAGGATGGAATGAGTTCCTTGCTCTTTGTGCTGCCAAGCAGCCATGTCCTACCTTCTCCATCTGTGCAGCGAGAATAGTACCCTGCCTACTCTGTATGAGTGCTGAGAGGATGCAAAGTACAGTAATCAGTATGAAAATACTTTGAAATGGTTAAATTAAACAAGGCTCTGACCAAGGAGAGACTGGGGACAAACATTCCCACATTGCTTTCCCAAGCAGCTGCCACAAAGATTATGAAACATTGCAGTTATACTCCTAAAACTTTTCCCAGAAAGTCCTTCTCCACCCGCCCTTGGGCTTGGCGCCTCCAATGCTATGATGAGGTGTTTTCTGAATATGGCTGTTGGTTCGGGGAGGGTTGGAAGGTCCTTAATCACATCAATTAAGAGGTCTGATGAGAGGGTTTTAGAGCCTAAGCTTTGTAGACAGATCAGGGTGGCCAATAGAACCGCATCAGCCTCCTCCTCGCTGTCTGCCACTCTCTTTAAGAGGTTCTTTCAAAGAATTAGGACCCTGGGCATCTTGAGTTTCTTCTTTCTCAACATTAACAGCCAGAATGATGACACTGGGATGGTCAGCACCATCCCACTACCAATGGGCTTCATGCAGGCTTGGGACTCTTCCTCCTAGTTAAAAACCACTTTCTGATTCTTTCAGATGCATTCAAAAGGCATTAAACCAAGGTCCAATATTGGGAGGTGCCTCTGTTTCCCTAGACCTCAGAATCATCCAAATGTGCAATGCCCCTTTGAGAAAAGGATTGCTCTTCTCTAGGGACAGGAGCCACAGCACCCTCTTCTGCTTTTACCTGACCTTGGCAGCCACACAGTTGTCATTCTGCCTGGAGAACACAGCTTGAGAAAGATAGATCTGGCAGGGAGAGTACAGCTCAGGAGGCCAAGGTCAGGTGCTCGGCCTCTGAGAAGGCCAATGGGCTGGGCTTGTTCAAAGGCCACAGCCTTGTTCCAGCCTTGTCCAGCAACTGAGCCCTCCCTGCTCAGGAGGGAGCATGGGTGAATCTGATGCAACACCACTGCCCCAGCAGGGTGGTATTGTCTATACAGTCACACAGTAACCTGGTTTTTGCCAAAAACAGTTTTAGTTACATCAATGAGAGTATCTCCATGGCAAGACTGTGGTATGTTTAGTAGCAACTGGACCTTAATAATAATAATAATACCTTATATTTGTATAGAATATCATGTTTTTAAAGCATTCCATATACATTTAGCCCATTTGTTCCTGGATAGTGTGAGAGCCAAGGAAATTAGATGACTTGACCAATTTCATGGTGCTAGGAAACACAGGGCCTTCTGGTTCCTCGTCCAGGACTCTTTCTCATCAGCCCTGTAAGTTTCTTCAAATCACTGCCATCTTCCCTGCAAGCATCAGTTTTTCCTAACAAGAACTCCAAACAATAGCTCTTCCAAGGGAATTTCTAGGCAGGACTCTGACTATATCGCATAGTTCCATTAAATAGGATTAAAGTTGAGTTAGGGAAGGTTTCCCCAAACCAGACAGCCTAAGGTGATAGGGTGCTGAAGTGTGACAGTAGTCTTCAGATGGGTCGGGGCCCCTGTGCCCAAAGAGTAGAGCACTGTGTTCACTTGAGTTTGTCTCAAGGCTCATGCCAGCTGACTGTCTGGAGCCTGCAGTAATCGAAAAGGCAGACTGTTGGGTAAATTGAAAAAACACTCCCTCTCCAGCTCGGTCTGCAGGAGGAATGGAAGTTAAATTCTGCTCCAGGTCCTTGAATATTCTTGAATCCCTAGGGGAGTTCTTTGGAGGTCAGACAAGACGAAAGGGGTCAGATTGGAGAGGGATTTTGCCCAGAGTAAGATCCATGGTTGGCAGTATAAGCAGGTACACATTTATGGGATACAGCCACAGTTCCACCTTGAGTATATAGGAGGAGGTAGGAATGGAAACTTCATTTGCAGATGAAAGAGGAAGGAAGGAGAAAGAAATGGAATCTCAACTATTTTGAGTTAACCTTTTGGTAAAATCAGCTCTGGGAGCAGCTCTGCTTAGTGGAATGATTTGGGGTAAGCTTTTGTTTTAAAAAATGAAAAATGACACATGCATAGAAAAGTGGATAAACAATGAATGTCAGACTTTGTAGTTTTTGTCAGTTTGGAAGGTATAGCTTAGTAGGGTCATTTCACTGTGTTCCATAAACTTAACTCTGAAAATATCTTTCCAGTTCACTGAGGAAGTCTGAAACCTCATGGACCAGTTTTAGAACTGCTCCAGGAATATGAAACACTCAAGGTGGTCAGCAGTCCAACACAGACCCCAGCTCACCTCTCTTTCCTGTGAGTGGCCGGGAAGGAAAAGGGCATGCAGGAAGTGCGGGTGCATGTTGGAGTTGAGAGGTGTGTGGGCACAGAACATAAATATCTGAAGAGATGGGAGTTAAACGTCTAGAAAGAAAATCTGCAGCTTCCAAAGGCAAAGGCAAGCCTTGTTGATTGCATAGAGAGCTGGCAATGGCACTCACTCAGCTCAAGGAAATACTTTACCCAAGCTCTAAGTGCACTTGGAGACCCAAAGACTTGTAGGCTGCCCAGGCCTAAAGCTGGATTCAGAATGTCAGCAGAACTAGAGGCATGGTGTTCAACCCCCAGCAGTACATACTGCTTCCAGGGGCAGATTCATTACTAAAGTGGAGAAAAAGACAAACAGGGACAGATCATTACAATAATCTTTTAGCAACAAAGCTTTAGTTGGGTTCAGTCGTTTCCATAAAATTTGCAAATTTTATGAAGAAATGTCCCACCCCTACCTTGCTGCAGGATACCTGTGTTTGTAGTATTTGAAATTCTTATGTACACGCGTGCCTTTGTGTATGTGTGGGTGCATAGCCCACGCTCTTAAAATAGATGCATGCCTGCAAGCTTTCCATGGTGTAATTTCTGCCTAGCCCCTTCTGGTGTGTGTGTCTCTTTCCTTTTTCTCGAATCTACCTGCTGGAATTTGCAAACTACATCCATGAGCATAGATGGCACCAGGGATCCTTGTGTCCCAGCCGAAGTCTTTCCTCTTAGTAATGTTGCCTCCAAGGAAGATTTAAGTCCACGATGGATTTTCCAGACCCAGAACTGGCCCACTCCCCAGAATGTACTGGCGCAGGCATTGCTAAGGGCTTCTTCCCCACACCTAAAGCTTTGGTGGCTTTTGTGTTTCTGGACTGAAAGGCAAGATCAAAGAAGCATTCCTGACCCTAGGGGATATATCTTTTCACCAGGTAATAGGAAAATGTAATTTTCATCTGTGCAGAGCTGTCTTTTTCCAAGCCTCCCCTTTCCTCCCACCCTCCACCCCCATCAAGACACCCCCAGGGCTCACTCTCCTGATCAAATCTGCTGTCTCCAAGGGGTTTGCTATAAGTCATTTCACTCTTCTTCCTCAAGTGAAGGCTTGGAGAGGGGAACTGCTTACCCACTGACTTCAGTGTCCTCCTACGTGAAAAGGCAGAGGGTTGAAGTTAATGTTTCTAAGACGTATTTCAGCTCTAATGCTGTTTAATTCAATTTACATCTTAACCAATATCTTACCTCTCCTGGGGTTGTGTTTACTTCAAATCTAATTTGCCACTGTGGGACATAAGGTTTTCTTCTTGGATAAAGAGGCTTACAGTGTGAGTGTCAGCCCTTCATCTGTCGGCTTAGGAACAGTTTAGAGCTGCCAGGATGTGCAGGCAGGCATGGCTCAAGTGGTCCTATTTTAAGGGGTGAGGTTACCCCTAATATAGAAATTCATCACCAGAGGCCTGGGACTTCTTGCTCTTACCTTGTTTGACTCTCCTGCCAAGCCCTGGACTTCTTAAGGGCAAGCTGGGTCAGATCATCTTTGTTACCCAGGCCCTCATCCAGCACCTAATGTGGGACAAATGCTCCACAGCTGTTTGGTTGGATGAGTGCTCAGGGCAGCAGCTGGTGGCTCCCTGAACCCAGGCCTGCCTAGCTCTCCCCTCAGCTGTGGTCGGAGGGATTAGGCTGCAGCCCGCCTGTCCTGCCATCAGGAGCACCTGCTGTTTCCAGCTGTTCTCTTCCCCAGCTCTCTTACCAGGGGCTAGGAGACAGCTGTCAGCTGAGGTGGCTGTCCCAGACCATCTGGTCCTAGCTGTCTCCTGAAGGGTGCAAAGGGTGAGCACGGTGAGCCGTTGGGAACTGCATGCTCTCCCCACATGAGTCCAGTTACCCTCACACTTGCTCGGTTCACTCCCACAAGAAACTGTGTCCCATCTGCCCTCAGGCTTGCCATCTGCACCTTAGCCTTGGGCACACCCAGCTATCTGCCAGGGAATCCTGATGCCCACAGGACCTATCAGGTAGCCTCCCAGGCAGCCTCTCAGATGTGGCCGCATGCACCTGCTGTGTGTCTTGGGGTCAGGGTTTGGCCCACCCGTAGTCTGGCTTCGTCTCCTCCCGCAGGTGTCTAGCGTGTCTCTCTGTAGCACACCAGCCTTGGCTTCTTACCTTTCTCCCCATGCCAGCCACACCAAGCCTTAGCTTCCCTTTCTTTTTCCACCTGCACGTCTGCTATGGAGACCCTGAGGGTCCCTCCCACTCCAGCTTCACCCACATGCCTCAAGCCCGATTTCTGTGCCCAGCACTGTACCACATGCAGCACCTCATCCATCTCCATGCCAAGCCTGGGGAAGGTAGTTGTCATCATTCCTTCCCTTTCCACCTGGAACCTAGAGAGGTTTCATCCCTCGCCCTGTGTGGTTATATAAGCAGGCCGTGACTGCAGTGTGGTTTACACCTGCTCTCCAGAGCCAGCATCTTCCCCTACGCACACCCCGTCCCTGGTCCAGGTTGTGAAAACGAGACCACAGAGAACTGCCAGAGTTCTTCCCTGTGGTCATCTTTCCCCTGGTCCCAAGGTTTTGGCTTAAGCTGCTACACAGCCTCACCCAGGCACACACACACGCGTACAAGAGCTGGGCAAGGCCAGGATATGGTCTAGGCACTTCATACCTATTCTGTCAGTCTACACATCTGGTTGTGCCAGCCCTCCGTGGCTTGTCAAAGCACCAGCCATGCTGACTAGGGCTGACTGGTGGCTGTGTCCCTAATGCCACCTGCATCTGGTTCCCCTTTGCTGAGGGTCCCTGCCTCGTTTGCACGTTCTCTTCCCTCTGGTATGTGTGCCTCTGTCTGCAGTCAGCAGTGGACACCTGTTCCCAGCTGGCAGCATGGCACCCGTTCCAGTCAGGCACCCTCCAGTGCCCAATTGCATACCTCTCCCATATGTGGCACTTGTTCTATGAACACCTCTCAGTTCCTTGGCTCTGCCTGGCCCAAGGAATCATGACAACAAGGTTCTCAAAACTTTCATTGCCACAGTTGCCTGTGTCCAGCCTTCCGTCCCAGCCCTGTATCTACCTGCTCTTCCTCCCTCTTCCCTTCCCTCTTCATGGTGCCAGGATCCTTGGCAGGGGCCATGGGTACACTTGCTTCTGCCAGATAGGCATGGTTCCCACCTCCTCTGCCACATTGCCAGCACTACCCACAAGCCGAGTTGCACACACTATAAACGTCATGGCTTCAGCTGTCCCCGGGGGAAGAGCTTGAGGATGAGGTCATGGGGTTCACTCATCTGCCGGGGCAGAATCGAAGGCACCCTGTGCAGGTGGCATTCACTGCATCTCCTAAGAATCACCTCACAAAAGGCCCTTGGTGTGAGGAGTGCAGAGTTCCAGGGAGGAGTGGGGAGTTCTTGAGGGTCGGCACCCCTGGGTTGGAGGTGGCTGACTGGGGGTGGCCAAGGAGAGGCAGCTGTGGCTGCTGTCCTGGGGGACACCAGCTGGCTCAGTCTGCAGGCCAGTGGGGTGATGCCACCACCAGCCTGTTGTTGATTCAGGTGGCTGGTGGGCTTTGCCATTCCCGTGAGGGGAATAAAGTGTACTGCTTCTCCAGGTTCTCAGGGCGGGCTTGCCTGAAACCCTCCTTTTTGGAAATGCCAAGTAATGCCTCCTTACTGACACCAGAAAGGGGCTGGGGGACTATAAATCAATGTGAAGGGGCTCTCTAGGGCACTAGAAACCCCAAGACCTGGGGGGCCGCTCTTTGCCTCACAGTGAGCACGCCACGCCCACTGATGCTCGGTGTTTAGGAATCCAGTGAGATCTTCTGTCTAATAGTAAGGATACTTAGGCCCAGCCAGCCAGTCCACCCAGAGGTGCCAGCACCTTTAGAAGAGCCCTAGGGCCAGCCCTGGGCCACAGGTGTGGACACCCCTCAGTCTGCTCCTCAGAGAAGCCTATGAATCTGGCCAAAGAGTCAATGCCTGCATCTGCCATATCGGCCTGGCAGAGTTTCTGCAGAGCACTTTTTACTAGTTGATGTTTTCTTGTCTATTTCTTTGTCTATTGCCTATTTCCCCCTCATGGAGGGTGACCTTCACCGGGGCAGAATCCCAGTGGCCTTGCTCACACTTGAACCTTCGGTGCGGCACTGAGCACGTGAATGCCTTTGTAGAAAGGTAACACATTGAATCCCTGCACCTGCTGGGCTTGGTGATCTGTGCTAGGCTGTGAGAGCTACAGATGGGGCATCGACAGGTGCTGCTCCCAGCAGGTGCTTATGGATTGCGGAAATGCTCGAACCCCACTAAGAGGCCAGAAACCTTTCCCATCAGTCACAGAAAGAACTCAGCTCCTATGAAACAGCCCTTATCTCACATTCCTGTCTGCTTATCAAGCCGCCATGCCCCAGGCTTTCTCCACTTAAGGCGGTGCTTCTCAAACTTGAATGTGTATGCAGAGCATCTGGGGATCTTGTTAAAATATAGATCCTGATTTGGCAGGGCTGAGTGGGCCTGAGAATCTGCATTTCTAGCAAGCACCTGTGTGATGCTGATGCTGCTGGTCTCTACACCACACTTTGAATAGTGAGGATTTATGAGAGTCCAACACTTCTGTATTTTCAGCATCTATGCATGTCCTGTCATGTATCCTGAAACCAGACTGCAGGTACGCTCTGGCTTTTTGACATGCTTGGCACTGCCGAGAGCCGTCTCTGTGCTCGGATCCTCTCCTGGTGTTCTTAGCGATCCAGCAAGTGAGCTGAAGGAGCAAAGGCCAGGAGGCCGTGTGCTGGCTCCACTTCGCCACCTTTTTGTAGTGACCTTGGGCAAGTCGCATTCTTGCTCTGGGCCTCAGTTTCCTTTCTGTGAAATGAAAGGTTAGGCATGAGTTCTTAGGTCCATTCCAGCTGTAACATTCTATGGAAAATAAAGCCACTTGGTCCAGTATGTTTCATGCACATCCATGTATGTTAACTCACTTAATCCTCATAACAACCTATAGGAAAAGTGCTGGCACTATCCCCATTTTCCAGATGGGAAACTGAAGCAGAGGAGTTCCAGTAATGTGCCTGAGATCTCAGGTCTAGCAATAGCAGCAAGAGAGGTGAACTGGTTTCCTCCAGAATCCATGCTTTTACTCATTACACTTGACCTCCTGATAACGCCTATCAGGAATGACTGCGCACCTAGGAAGATCACTCATTCTGGGCATTCTTAAAACAAGACCTCTTTCTCATGGACGTTAGCTCTCATAGTTAATTCTGGGCAAGTTAGAGAGGCTGGCTTAGCCTAAGTGTCCCGGAACACTCTGAGCCCTTCCAGCACTGAGGATCTGGCATGCAATGAAATGCCATAAGAATGGCATGGCTGATGGTTTCAGAGCCAGGTTCATTTAACAAGCACCTATTGGGTTCTCTGGGCAGCCCCTGTAGGAGCCTCAGGAGCCTCAATGTCTGGGTGTCACTGCCTGGATATGCCCACGTCCCCTGGCTCTGCACCGTTGGGTCTTCCCTCTAGGATGTTAGTAGCATCCCCCCGCGCTGGAGGGTTGTGCCTGGCAATAACTGAGCTTTTATACTTCCTGCATCTGTCTGTTAAAGAAAGAGGGAAAGCAAACACATCCACTATTTTACATGGTTCCTTCCTCAACCTCATAAACAGGGCCCAAAGGAGAACATCACATTAAAAAATTAGATGCTCATGGAAACCTTAGTATGAGGGCCAAAGTTGGATCTCAATGCAGTCAAACCTCTTTAAAAATAACTAGAGGAGAGGAGGCACCTCTAAGGTGGTCGACAATTCTTCTTAACTCCCATTCACTGTTCACCTTCTCTAGGAAGCTGCCTGGATGCCTCCACTCTCCTGCTCTCAACTCAGGAAACCTCACCTTTGCCATTTACAGAGCCTGACATGGTTGGTCCATCCCCAGTTACAGTTGCCGTCTCCCCAACCCAACCCAGGTCCAGGGCCCCAGGGTTACCTAAAGCCTTTCTTTCTGTAGCATTGGACTTAGACAGTCGGGAGGTACTCAGCAGTGTTAATTGACTGAAATGCAGCCTTGGCCCTCTCTGGTATGAACCAGGTCTAATTTGCCAAGTAAGGGGTCATTTAGTGAAACTGTTTTTATGGGTAAATAGAAAAGTCTGAAGCCAGACTATCAATTTTCTATGTAAATGATGCTTTTAAAGTGCCAGGGAATGGTTTATGGTCATTAGAAAAGCAGACTGGATTTTTTTTTTTTTTTGGCCACCTCTTCTAAAATTGCTTAAAAAGCCCCTCTTTCATTAACTGAGCTACTACTGGTTCACATGTATGGGATGAGAGTCAATAGAATTCATTAAGATTCTTCAACACTGGGTAAGGCTGGGCTGTGTACAAAGGACAGAAAAAGAGCCTGGTGTCCTGGTGGCCTAGAGACTTGGCCATGTTATTAATAGAACAGCTATGGTAGTTCGGGCAGTATTTCCTGTAGTTGGACATTCTGGCACTGAGCTGCCCTGGAAATGCTGCCTGGGGACCTGGCACCAGTGCCCTGCCCAGGACTGGACACAATCTCTAGCCCCAATCACTTGTTGGATGATTTCTCAGCCTGTCCGTTGTGTCTCTGTGCTCTGAGCGAAGATGGCTGCTAGCTGCCTCCTGCTTGTCTTCAGGGTGCTTTAATGGATCATCTTTTTAATTTTTTTCCTTCTTAGGAAGTTTCTAAAAACCTCACTAAGGAAAACGAACAAATCAAAGAGGACATGGAAGAAATTCGAACCGAGATGAATAAGCGAGGCAAAGAAAACTGCTCCGGAAACATCCTAGATAGCGTGCCAGACATCCGCTCAGTCCTGCAGAGGGACGCGGCGGCAGCCTACGCCCACCCAGAGGTACGGCCCCAGCCTCCAAGGGGCTCTGATCACAGCCCTGGAAGTGTGACACCAGCATCTCTCCTCTGCATAGAACTTTTCAGGGTTCAGTCCTTTCACAGAGGAGCTTACTTCATCCATACAATAGTTCTGTAGCTTCCGTAGGTTTGATGAGCAGTTGACCCTGTTTTACTTGACACTGAAGCCCCAAGAGGTTGGGCGAGTGTTGAAGCCAGAGCTGAAGTCTGAGTCTGAGTCCCAGCCCCCATTGTTTTCACAATCTCATATCCCACCTTTGTGTGTGAACATCTCTTGTGTTTGTAAATAGGGAGGACATGCATGCTGTCTTGTCTAGGACCATCCTGCTTTACTCCTGCTGTCTGCCGTGACTTTTTTTTTTTTAAGAGACAGGGTCCAGCTCTGTCACCAAGGCTGGAGTGCAGTGTTGTGATCATAGCTCAACATTTGCAGCCTCAAATTCCTGGGCTTAAGTTATCCTCCTGCCTCAGCCTCCTGATTTGCTAGGACTGCGGGGACATGCTACCATGCCTGGCCAATTTTTAATTTTTTTTTTTTGAAATACAGGGTCTTGCTATGTATTTTTTGTAAACACGGCTGGTCTCGAACTCCTGGCCATAAGCAGTCCTCCTGCCTCAGCCTCCCAAGTCACTGGGAGGACACGCGTGAGCCACTGTACCTGGCCCTGGCATGGTTATTAATGGCACCCTCTTTTACTCTCAAAAATGCCCCAGTTTGGAAACAAATTATATTCCCTCCCTCCTCATTTATAGGAGACTTTGTAATTTACTACATATTTTCATCACTATGCCATGTGGCCGTCATCACAGCTCTAGAAAAGCAGGCCAGACAGAGATCAATATCCTCATTTTACAGATAAGGAAATCGATCCAGTTCTAGTCCTGTTCTCCCTCATTCAGTTGGGAAGTGGTGGCAGAGATAATCCAAAACAGTCTCAAACCTCTGTTTCTTCCCACCCAGTTGTGTCCCTAGCACGAAGTTACCCACGAATGGAAGGCTGTCTAATGTGATTTGAGTGATACCGAAAGACCCACTTGCTTGAAAATGCCTCCCCATTTGGTGCCTGCTTCTTTTGGCTCCAGCTCCTACTAAGTTATGTTTATGTACTAAAGGTTAAATGTGTTACCATTTAATGTATTGGGTTGTTTACTGAATTGTTGTCTAGGAAATAGGCATTGATTTGGGAGATAATCCAAAAGAGTGGAAGAGGAAACAGGTAAGTTTTGGTGGCGGGACTTGAAGAGTCCTATTAGCAAGGCACACTATTAGCAAGACAGGTCTGGATCAAGTGGGCAGCCAGGGGATGGCAGCATTTAAGAGAGACTTTGCTTACTTTAACTGGTTACCAGGGGTTGATGGCAGATGGCAGAGTTGTGGCACACTGGTTTCCAGGGAGTGAGTTCCAGGTGGCTCACTGAGGGGTCCCCTCAGCTTCGGGGAGTTGTTCTGAGTGTGGGTTGAGCAGGGCATGAGACAGCGGGAGCCCCTGAGCTGGTTTCTCTGTATGCTGTGGTGTGGAGAACTTTGGGGAAGCATTGCTATGCAGGACTATGTTGCCTGGACCATTGAGAATTGGGTTGAGAGAGGAAGGAAGGCTGGGTGTGTGGGCTTGAAACTCTTGGGTAGGGCAGTTCATCAACGCGGTGACAGACAGGCAGCGGCTGGGGTTTGGGGATCTTGGGCACACATGTTCCAAAGGCAGGACTGCAGGCAGATTGGGGCTTTTGAGGCAACAAGCCCTGAAAAGAATATGGTGCCTCCACTCTCCCCAATAGGTAACTCAAAATAACAATTCCAAACCATAAACTAGCCATAAGAAAGGCCAATAATTTTCTGGCTTTGCCCATGATGACTACTTTGGTGCTTTTTTGGAAACATCATATTTCTTCAAAAATTATTTTGATTCTCATTTTGGGTGTCCCTGACATGCTGGCTACTGAGCACATGTTTGGTCTGCTTAGTGGGGCATCTCTGAGTGGGTCTGAGCTCATAAACCAAGAAGCCAGAAGACATTTGGGCTGGAAGGGAACTTGAAGTCTCCCACTCATTAAACCTGGGGCACAGTGTCTCTTATGTCAGCCCACCTGGCATCAGCGGCCCAGTGCCCGGTGGAACCAGGCGTCCCTTGCCTGCTCTGGCTTCCAGTTTCCCATTCGACTGAGCTTAAGAATGCATCTGTGGTCTTGATGACACATTATGTGGTATGTTCGGGAACCCAGCTCAGATTTCCTGAGGGCAAACAGCAAACCAAATCAAATACACCAAACCCCTTTTCTCCTTGCTCAGCAAAGTCCCTTCCCCTCCTCCAGTCCCCATTCATCACACTGCTGAAGTTAGCACAATCCTTCCCCACCAGGGCGGTGGGGCAGAAAGGGGCAGTGGTACCAGAAGCTCCGAGGCAGGATCTTGCCATCCCTCTCTTTAGTGAACCCCATGCCAAAAAGTGGGTGGAAGGGACACTGGGTTTGGTTGTTTATTTTCAGGGTTCCTGTAGGTGATGTCAGAGCTTTCTTGGAATGGTGAGGGGTAATTTGTTGAGGGCTTCTCTCTAAGATGGTCTTTGCCTGGAGGGTTGGCACGGGGCTCTGAGGGCTGGGTTGGGAGTAGAGAGAGGAGGGTGGGAATGGGAACATTCGACTCCAGGAGCTGAAGTCATACAACAGACTCTTGGATTCACAGAGAAAGGAAATCGAAGCTTGGTGGGGGCTGCTGCCGCCCCGTGCAGCCTGTCGCCAGTGGATCTGAGGAAATTATATGTTCCCTGGCAAGGGCTGTCCATGGTCTTGCACCATCTCCTTGGCTGGGAGAAGGCACTGCAGTTCCCACCCTTCCCCAAGAGCCTGGAATTAAAGACAGTTTTTGGGGTTTGCGGCGAAGAAATGACAACCTGCTTTTGCAATGCAGAGGGAGACCAGGGTCCGGTAATTAGATGCCCTTCAGCGTCTGAGTCACGGGCTGTGGCCAGGGTCTCCTGACAGCCTGCCGGGCTGCTCTTCCCAGTGGGAAATGAGGGATCTCCCAAGTCTGCTGGGTGGAAGCCAGACCACGGCTTGGAGGACTTGGGGAGGCAGGAGAGTTTTTGGATGGCAGGCAAGTTCATCTTGTGGTCACAGCTGCGGGCAGAGGGCTTAATGGAAGGAAGAGGCAGGGCTGAGGGCAGGCAGCCTGGGGCCAACCTGAGTTGTGTGACTTGAGAAGTGCTCCTCTCAGCCACTTAACTGATTGACTTTAACCAAGTTGCTAAACGACTCTGAGCCTCTGTTTCCTCATCTGTAAAATGTGAATGATGGCATCTACCTTCCCCATTGTTGTAAGGGTTAAAAATAATACAAAGGGATATGGCCATAATAAGTGTTCATTAAAATATCATCTCCAGCAGCCAGATATCGCCTACAGTTGAGGTGGAGGTTACATCACCAGCAAGATGAAGGAATTGAGGGAGAGGCAAGGAGCCGGAGTGGGGGGCTGCCCCAGGCACAGCCGGGCATGTCAGCCTGTTTCCCCTGGGCAGAGAGAGCAGGCTGGCAGAAGGGTGTCCCCTGCCTTCAGGAGTCGATCACCACTGTGTGCTAGGGAGGGAAAGATACGCGAGCCCATTGGTTGTGCCATCCAGACGAGCTCTCTTGTCATGAGAAAGCAGGCGCAGGCTTGGGGGTGTTCTCGGGGGTAATGAAGACTCGGGGCTTTCTACATGCCAAATTGTAAAGATCAAAGCAAGAGTTTGGTTGGCTTCTTTCTGTGCAAAAGGAGCACATTGGTCATGGTGGCTGAGTCCCTACAGCCAACATGCAGTGGCTAAATGCCCTGCCCTGCCTTGGGGCACCGGGCATCCAGAAACACAGGTTGAGCTTCCACATGGGCTCTGCTCTCTGGGTGGCTTCCGCCAAGGCCTAGAATTACAGGATTAAAAGGAGCTCATTCCCCTCCCCCTGGTTGAGAAGGGACCTCATGGTTTAGGTGGCTGAAGGAAGCCGCCTCTTCATTATTCAGCCAACAGAGTCCTGGGGAGAGCAGGGCTGGGCCACGTTCCCCTCAGGCTCCCACACTTCTCTGATGGAGCCACCACAGCAGCTGGACCCGCCTGTGGGATGGCCCTGAATTTGAACACAGTCAGTTCACAGGTCGTATGCCCAAGGTCCTTTGCTTTCAAAGGTGGGTGATTATAATCCTGGGCAGGGAGTCTGCCTGGACAGACCGACGCAGGACCTGAGATCCTGCCACACTGTGGACACGGGGTCTCCTCCTTGGGCAGCAGCTCTGTGGAGGACAGAGTGCTCCATCTGCATGATCAGAGCTGTCACAGGGGCACTCTCATAGTGCCATCCAAATGCCCAGTCACCCGGCCATGTGCTGCTTACTTTTAAGTATCACTTGTTTGACAAAATCAAATGCCAGTTACCAATTCCTTGGGATTTGTTATGATTCTGAAGTACAAATATTAGGGAGCCTCCATCCAGATAAATCAAAGATGAACAAGAAATGGTCTCTCTTCTTTCAGATTCCCGTAGTCTACAGAGACTAAATAGTGCCTATGGAAAGCAGGCTAGGAGAGGTGCTGCAGTAGAATCACTGACTTGTATTCATTAGGACTTGTGTTCAGCTTGGGTGAGAGACCCAAATACACTGCCCTAAACAATAGAAAGCGTTGTTCTTTCACGTAAAAAAAAATCTCTGGAGGCAGGCAGTCCAGAGCTGGTATGATTAGCTCCAAGATGTCATTAGTGACTTTCATCCTCAGAATCCCCTCATGATCACAAGATGGCTGCTCAGCTCCAGCCATTCTGTCCACATTTCAGTCCAGAGAAATGAGGAAGAGAGCAAAAGATGCCTCCCAGCTGCGTCAGCCTCCCTTATACAGAGAACTTTTCCAAATGCACATCCCACCAACTTCTTCCCATACCCCACTGGCCAGAATTCAGTCCCAAGGCCATCCCCATAACACCAGGTCTTCATTAGTAAGGAACAAGAGGGCAGGGAATTTGAGTAGTCAATGAGAAATCTCTGCCATAAAGCACAAAATGCATCTTGGGGAAGATGGATTAATTCTGAATTCGAAGGTCCAGGAGTATTTCCTTGGGGGCCTGAGATTTTAGCTGGGCCTTGAGAAGCAGACAAATAAGGAGCTATATTGGGGGAAGGAAGTATAATGGCTTTCCAGGCAGAGAAAACAGTCTGAACATAGATCCAGTGGCTCAGGAGGGCCAAGAGTTTCAGTAGTCAGCCAAGTGACTGGAGTGCCTAGGGCGTGGGGTTCAGGACACACAACAAGAGAGAAGAATGCTGAGCTAGGTCAAGATCAGTTTTACTTCGGACTAAAGTATGCAGGAGGAGGGTTTGGGGGATGGGCATGACATGTGTTTTAGGAAGCTTATTCTTGTTGCTATAACAAGCTTCATCCTGAGGCAGTGTGCATCCTGGTCCTTTGGCTTCACGTCCCAGGCCAAGCACCCTCCCCTCATATGGATCTCACTGGAAGCAACTTACAGCAGATCTAAGTCACCCAGCATCCCTAGGCCAGAGCCAAGAGGAGGACTGCATTCTCTGGGCAGTATGATGAGTCGAGCATAGAGACTGATTCTAGAACCAGACTTCCTGGGTTCGATCTGCCTTACCACTCACCTGTTGTGGGACCTTGGGAAATTTATGTAACCTCTCTGTGCCTCAGTTTCCTGATCTGTATATGATCATGGTAAAAATAAAGCCTACTTCATAGAACTGCTGAGAAGATTAAATTAGTTAACATATGTAAACGTATAAAGTGCTTAGAACAATGCCCAGCTCTTCGGAAGTGCTGCTGTTATTAGCACGGCCTCGGCTCCAGCCTTGCCCCCACCTGCCCACTGCCTCTCTGAACAGTGACCTGACCTTTCCTTGTGTCCCCTCTGAGGAACAGTATGAAGAGCGATTTCTGCAGGAAGAAACCGTGTCCCAGCAGATCAACTCCATTGAGCTCCTGCAGATGCGACCCCTGGCTCCACCTGAGGTGGTGAAGGCGCAGCGGCCCCTGCAGAGGCAGGTCCACCTGAGAGGCCGGCCAGCCTCCCAGCCCACCGTCATCCGGGGCATCACCTACTATAAAGCCAAGGTCTCTGAGGAAGAGAATGACATCGAAGAGCAGCGTAAGTTGGGGTCAGCAGGGCGGCCCCAGAGGCAGGGCAGAGAGGGAGTCACCATTTGGACCATGTGGGGATGGACTTCCTGGAAGCCATATACCCCTTCTGCATTTCTGCTCTGGGTCTGTTATCCAGAGCTTTCACTGCATTTCCTCACAACTCGCTGAGTGGTGCTGGGCAAGGCACTTAACTTCTCTGGGCTTGCAGAAGACCATATGGCAGAGCGTGGCTGGGCTGGAAGGGACTTCAGTGCCCTCCAGTTCAGTCCTCCCCGTTTGCAGATGAGGAAACTGAGGCTTGGGGGGACTGACTCCCTCAGAGCCAGGCAGTGGGCTTCCCCGCCTGCTCCTTCCTCTAGGCACCCTGAGCTTCCTGTCTGAGTCTCCAGCACCTCCCCTTTGATCTCTGTCCTTCTTCCTTTTTCATGGAAGAGAGGTGATCCCTTTCTCCATCACCTTTACCTTGTTTCCTTAGGCTTCTTCCTCTTCCTGTGCTCCTCGTTGCCTCTTCTTCCTCCCCCTCCCCCTCCTCCTCCTCCTCCTGTCTTCTTTCTTTTCCTTGCCCAGCGTTCCCAGCAGGCATCCGCTCTTTCTCTCTCCCGACCGTGTCTGAGCAGGTCCTTCCCCATCAGGGCGGATGCAGCAGCCTCCTGTCTGTCTCCTTGCTTCTGTTTTTGCCTCCACCCCGTTTATTCTCCACCCAGTAGCTGGTGTCATCATTTTGCCCCTGTTTAACTGTGTGTGTGTGTGTGTGTGTGTGTGTGTGGTTTTTTTTTTTTTTTTTTTTGGTCTTTTTTTGTGTTGTTGATTTGTGGGAGTTTTTTACATATTCTGGATACAAGTTCTTTGTCTTCATATGTGTTGCACGTATTTTCTCCCTACCTATGGCTTGCATTTTTAGTTCCTTAATGGTGCTTTTGATGAGCACATGAAGTCTACTAATTATTTTTTTTGTGGTTAGAGCTCTTTGTGTTCTAAAAAATGTTGGCCTCTCTATGTTCCATCTCTGCCGCCTTCCCTGTTTCACTCAGAATAAAAACTGAAGTCCACGCACAGCCTCTAAGCCATGCATGCCCAGCACCTGCCCTCGCTCCGACCTCACCTCTGGCCACTTACCCCTCTTCTGCTTCAGTCACGCTGGCCACCTCGCTGCGCCTGGGCCACTGCAGGCACGTCCTGCCTCAGGGCCTTTGCTCTGTGGCTACTCACCCCTGGAATCCTTGTCCCTGCTGGCTGCTTGCTGACTCCTTTACCTCCTCCAGGCAGCTGCTCATCTCCCCAGCTCAACGAGTCTCATCCTCACCACTTTATTCTTTGCAACTTTCCCTTCCCTTCTAGCTTTTTTGACTCTCTTTACCCTACCCTTTGTTCCCCATAGCACCTTCAAGTGCACAATCCTGTCTATTATCTAGCGTCTCCACCACTAAATGGAGGCTCCATGAGGTCAAGGATCCTTGTTTTGCTCACTGTAGTTATCTAAGCTTCATAAATATGTGCTGGAGGCTGGGCACGGTGGCTCACGCCTGTAATCCCAGCACTTTGGGAGGCCGAGGCAGGTGGATCACGAGGTCAGGGGATGGAGACCAGCCTGGCCAACATGGAGAAACCCCGTCTCCACTAAAAATACAGAAATTCCCCAGACATGGTGGCGCGTGCCTGTAATCCCAGCTACTCGGGAGGCTGAGGCAGGAGAATCACTTGAACCAGGGAGGTGGGGGTTGCAGTGAGCCGAGATCATGCCACTGTACTCCAGCCTGGTGACAGGCCGAGGCTCCGTCTCAAAAACAAAACAAACAAAAAAACAAAAACATTTGTTGGATGGATTGATTGGATGACTCACTCCCAGCCATTGGGGTTCAGGGCCCGTGACTATGCATCCTGCCAGTGACCCCTGAGTCCTGGGGTGTGCGTGGCTGCTGTCTGTTCAGAGGAACCTCCCAGAAATACACTGTCCTTCCATCTGCGCTCCTGTCCAGCTTCTTCCGAAATCCCAGCCAGGCCCCCTCTCTAACTCAGGCCACCGTGTTAAGGAAAGGCTCCCTCTCATTCACCTGCCCACGGCCATGTGCTCTTTGTCATCTGAGGCTTGTTTCTCTTCTGTGCCACAGTGAACTTTGTGTTTGTTTCCCAGAAGACGAGTTTTTCAGCGGTGAGAATGGAGTGGATTTGCTGATTGAAGATCAGCTCCTGAGACACAACGACCTGCTGGCCAGTGCCACCCGGAGGCCGGCAGCCACCCGTCAGGGACACAGCACTGCTGCAGCGACCGACCTGAATACTCGGGCCGCAGCCTGGTCCTCAGCACTGCCACAGCCCTCCCCCTCAGCTCCCAGCATCGCCGACCCTGCCTCAGTGGGACCATTCTCAGCCACACTCCAAACAACCTCGGCGTCTCCAGATCCCACTAGGGAGTCAGTCCAGCAGCCTTCTCCTCAGGTACCAGCCACCACCGTGGCCCACACAGCCACCCAGCAACCCACAGCCCCAGCTCCTCCAGCAGTGCCTCCCAGGGAGGAGCTGATGGAAGCTACGCACACAGCCCCCCTGCCTCCCACCACGGTCAGAACAGACTCAATGGGGAAAAATGCTCCTGCCGGGCAGCAAACAACCCCTGCCAGTCCCACGCTGAGCCCCGAAGAAGAAGATGACATCCGGAATGTCATAGGTAAGTTCATTGTACCTGGCCTTGGTCTCCTGATCAGCTCAGGTAAGAGGTGGAGCCTGAAAATACGTTGAGAGGAGGAGAGGCCAGCTGGTCAGAGTTCCCCATGGGAATGGCAAGTGGAGTTATGCCTTTGACCAACGATTAGTTTTAACACCTAGAGTTTATGTGTTATGAACATGTGCCAGTGGCAAGAATGGGACTCTTTTTTCTAAAATATATATGTAAATTAATGAAGCCAAGATTTGCTTTCATGAGGCAGTTTTATAAATATTTGTTGAGTGCTTTCTGTACACTAGCCTTTATGATGGGTGTTGGGGTATCCAGTGATGAATTAGTGAATTTTTCTGCCATAATTTTGCCAAGCCACAAAAGAACAGAGGGTTTTTGCTGTGGGGGAAGTCCCAGATTTGTAGCAGAGTGAGGGCAGGGAAATACCCAGTGCAATGGGCCCCAGCGCCAAATCATGAGCCCCACCCATGGAGAGCACAGAAGCATCATGGCGCCGTGTGACAAGTGCTGTAGCAGAGACATGGAGAAACAGGGAAAGGAAAGAAGGAATATTAGCTTGGCCTGGCTGCCAGGAAGGCTGGGGAAACTTTTCTATGGAAGTGTCATTTGAGCTGGGATTTGAAGGATGAATAGGAGTTTTCTAAGCAGAGAAGGGAAGCCTCCTGACTGTTAGGTCTAAAAAAACGAGGTATGTTCCAGAAGCATGGAGAATGCCGCATTATTCTTTGCCTGGGAGCTCCATGGCCCAAGAGAACTCAGAGCAGTGAAACAGGAAAGTAGGGAAGGAAGGGAACTGAAACAGGAAAAATGGGAGCTAGTTACAAATGTCCTTCCAAAAAGAACTAAACCAAGCGTTCGTTAAATCACCACTGAAAAATAACACTATTGAGTCATAATTTCATCAAATATTTGTTGAAAAATACACTTGATTTGACAGAGGATATGGTTTGCCCTGTACAGATCTTTCCCTTTTCCCATCTTGCACTCCCTTGGCAGCCTCGGTCCGAATCCCTCCTCAGCATAAGGTGCCAGCCGCTGCCAGAGGCAGGGTGGTGAAGGAGCACCTGCCGGGAGCCAGACACTCTGGTCTCCGCCATTCATAGCTGTGTGACTTTGGCCAAATCTCAGCCCTCTCTGGGTCTCAGTATATGCTATGGTTTTCTGCAGGAAGGTTATCAGGCCATGATACAGGAATGGATTCTTATTGGGTGAAAGTTTCAGAATAATGGCAGAGTGAGAGCAGGGAAATAGCCCATAAAAATGGTCCCCAGGGCAAAATCTCATGAACCCTGGCCTGGAGGAAGCTAAGCAAGAAGGCAGTTCTTGAGCTTCAGAGGCGAGGGTGGGAGCAGGAGAGAATGTTTAAGTTTCCAAAGCGGGGATCCTGCTGTATTTCTCTAGACTGCCTTGGGGTCGGAGCAGATGATACTGCGTGTGCAAGCCAGCTCTGAGCAGCCTGGCCTTTGTGCTCTTGAGAACAGGCCCTGAAGCCAGCACTCCACCTCCTCCTCTGCCGTGGGAGTGAACTTCCCCAGGCCCCCATACCTCCACCACTTCAGCTTCCTGTCACCTTCGGTGAGAGGGAATGTTCCTCCAAATATTTGAAATCCCTGTTGCCCCACCACAGTTTGCTAGAACACCAACAATGAAGATAGGCTGCAGGTAGGACGCACACACCTTGCACGCCATCAGGCAATGGTGTTTGCCGGCCTGGGAGCCTGTTCCCTTGCTAGCCAGGAGTGAGTCTTCCTCTGTCTCCATAACCTGCTAACCTGGGTCCCAGCACCCAGCCTCTCCCCAGCTGCCACCCCAGGGCTTTGCCACCAGTGGGCTTTTCTGCTGTTTTCAGGGGCTCTTAGAACTCTGTCCCCCTCCAGTAGCCTGATGAGATGCTGATGCCCAGAGAAACCCTGGGTCCCAGCATTCTACCTGGTGGTAGAAATGACATTTTCTCTTGTTCAATATTCTATTCAAGTAGAATAGCATCATCACGCTGAGGGTGTAAGGTTTGCTTCAAGACTAGCCTGTGGCATTTTTCAGAGGAGCTGGGGTTCTCACCTCTTATGTTGACAGCAGAAAAAATAGACATGGACACAGATGTAGTGTGTTCTTCAAATGCCAAGGGGCGAGAGGAGGGGTGGCCCAGAGAAGAAGAAAGCTTTGGCTGTCTAGGTGATGTGGAACTTCCATAAGTTTGTTTCTGGAAATTATTTTTAATAGTCTGTCACTGCCAAGGCCGGAGGCAGGGGCTCATGCCTGTAATCCCAGCACTTTGGGAGGCCAAGGCGGGCAGATCGCCTGAGATTGGGAGTTCGAGACCAGTCTAATCAACATGGAGAAACTCTGTCTCTACTAAAAATACAAAATTAGCCAGGCATGCTGGTGCATGCCTGTAATCCCAGCTGCTTGGGTGGCTGAAGCAGGAGAATCGTTTGAACCCAGGAAGCAGAGGTTGCAGTGAGCCGAGATAGCATCGTTGCACTCCAGCCTCGGCAACAAGAGCGAAACTCCATCTCAAAGATGGAATTTTCATACCCTAACATTCTCTGCAGCCCCCGAATTGCCTGTGCCTGGCCAAGGAAGACTGTGATGGGCTGATATCTCCCTGCCATCAGTTAAATAAAAAGCCTTTGGCTGAAATAGACATGGGCCACTGATTTGCTACCTGGGAAAGCTTGTTTGCTGTTTGATGAATCCGGCAATTTTGATTTTTGAGCTATTTAAGATGTGGTTGTAAACAGGGCTACTTTTAAAAGAAAGATTTTATCCCATGGTTTCCAATCCTGATTTTGTGATGTCCTAAAATGTCTACTGTTATCCTCAGGAGAGTTATAACATTTTCAAAAAAAATCCAAAACAAGTAAATTAGAATGTATTTTTGGCTGTGCAAACAAAGTATTTGGCCATAATGTAGCTGTAGGACAGAGGGAGGAAAAACGTTGTCAGTTATTGGAGCCGGGGCTTGGGTAGGATTGGTACCATCTGAGAAGGCACTCCTGCTCCAGGCAGCCCTGGCTTTGGGAATAGCCCCGGCTACTGCAGAGAAATAAAACTGCCGCGTAACCAAGGCTCTGCAGATTCCCAGACTTCAGCAACTACAATTCCTGATGCATTTTGTAGAAGGGGTTGGTTTGGAGTTGCAGACAAAGAGGATAGTCAGTTTATGACAATACCAGAGAGAGCCTGGCTTCTATTTGAAACTAGGAAATATCATGAACTATGAAGAATGTCTCCATCTCCCCCACAAAGCAGATGACTGTAACCACCCCCAGGGCTTGGCCAGCTGTGCTGACCATGGGGCGTGATGGCCAGTCCTGCCTGCCTCGTGTCAGGGAGGCTGGTCTGGGGAGCCAAAGGAAGGCGATGCTGACGTGGGCTGGGGCAGCTTCCAGAGCCTCTGCAGAGCCCAAACAGCTCCTCCGGCCCCAGCTCCTTGGCCCCAGCTCCACTGGTCTCAGTCTCTTTGTTGGTGCTCCTAACCCAGCTCCCTCAGACCACTGGGAATCCCATCATCGTATAACACAGGGGCCTCTGGTCCTAGAAGTAAGAATATAAAATGGATAAAATATATCCTTGCAGGTGGTAAAGGACTGAAGTCTAAGCCTCTTGATGAGGATAAAGAGTCGACTAGTATTAATAATTCATCCAGCACTACAGCATGCTTGACTGCAAAGATCCAAAGTGAGCAAGAAGTGGTCACTTTCCCAAAGGTGCAGGGAGGCAGCAGTGATTGAAGTGGCTGAGCACGTGGGAAGTGTGGCCAGCAACAGATGCATGTGGTCCAGGGGCGTCGCATTGCTTCTGCCATGGGGCTCCTCTCCGAGGGTGTTTCCCAGCTCACCAGGCTCAGAGGGCAAAGAAGAACTCTCCAGGCAGAGCCAAGAGCATGAGCCAGGTGGGCAGGGAATGGAAGGCAGCCCAGGTGCGCCGGCACAGTTGGGGATGCATGAGGGAAATGATGGAATTCCAGGTAGGGAGCTGGGGCCTGATGAGGAAGGGAATGAGAAGTCGGGACTTGATGCTAAAAGAGAGAGGGCTCTAACATGGAAACAATGTTCAGATTCGGTCCAGTAATAAGTGCTGAGCACTCAGGACATGTGAGTGCTGTGGGAGCCAGGGATGCAAAGACAGAAACGGTAGGGGCCCTGCCCTGGAGCTGCGCAGCTTGTATGTGAGACTGGCACAGACACTGACTTCAGTGCAGGGTGGTGAGCACTGGAGGGCACAGGCCGCAATGGTCACAGAGGGAGACTGAGGCAGCCCAGGACCCTCTTCGGGAAAGAGATGCTGGCCTAGCTGTCTTGTAGCATGAGGGGAAATTAGGGAAAGGAGGAAAGTGGCATGGCAGTGAGAAGAAGCAGAGCAAACAAGGGCACCAGGGCCAATGCAAAATGACAACGTGGGGCCCTGCTCAAAAGGCAGGGGAAAGTGCCATGCCAGCAGTAAATATAAAGCTCTTCTTCTTCCATTCATGGTGTGTATGTGCCTCTCTCTCTGTCTCTCTGCTTATGGTGTTCTTTATTTGCTTTTCCATGCTTTTGTAAGTAAAGAAATCCAGACATGCCCCCATCTTATTGCGCTTTGCGTTGTACTTCGGAGATGAGAGTGTATTTTTCACAGACTGAAGGTTTGTGGGAACCCTGTGTCAAGCAAGTCCACCAGCACCATTTTCCAACCCCATGTGCTCACTTTGTGTCTCTGTGTCACATTCTGGTAATTCTTGCAATATCCCAAACTTCTTCTTTGTATGTTATGATGATCTGTGATCAGTGATCTTTGATAATACTGTTGTCATTGTTTTGGGGTGTCACCAACCACAGTTATATACGGCAGTGAACTTAATCTGTAAATGTGTGTGTTCTGATTGCTCCCCCAACTGGCGGTTCCCATGTCTGTCTCCCGCTCCTTGGACCTCCCTATTCTGTGACACATAATATTGAAATTAGGCCAGTGAATAACCCTGCAATAGCCTCTAGGTGTTTAGGTGAATGGAAGAATCCCACACTTCGCACTTTAAATCAAAAGCTAGAAATGACAGAGCTGAGTGGTGATGGCATGTCAAAAGCCAAAATAGGCCAAAAGCAAGGCCTCTTTTGTGCAGAACAGTTAACCAAGTTGTGAATGCAAAGGAAAAGTTCTTGAAGGAAATTAAAAGTGCTACTCCAGTAAACACATGAATGATAAGCAAATAAAACAGCCTTATTGCTGATATGAACGTTTTAGTGATCTGGATAGAAAGTCAGTCCAACCACGACATTCCCTTAAGAGAAAGCCTAATCCAGAGCAAGGCCCTACCTCTCTTAAATTCTGTGATGGCTGAGAGAGGTGAGGAAGCTGCAGAAAAAAGTTTGAAGCTAACAGAGGCTGGTTCATGAGGTTTAGGAAAAGAAGTCATCTCCGTAATGTAAAAATGCAAGGTGAAGCAGCAAGTGCTAATGTAGAAGCTGTAGCAAGTTATCTAGAAGATCTGGTGAAGATCATTGATGAAGGTGGCTACACTAAACAGCAGATTTTCAGTGTAGGCAAAACAGCCATTTATTGGAAGAAGATACACCATCTAGGACTTTCATAGTTAAAAAAGAGAGGTCAATGCCTGGCTTCAAAGCTTCAAAAGACAAGCTGAGCTCTTCTGTTAGGGGCTAATGTAGCTGGTGACTTTAAATCAAAGCCAGTGCTCATTTACCATTCTAAAAATCTTAGGGCCCTTAAGAATTATGCTAAATCTACTCTCCCTGTGCTCTATAAATGAAACAACGAAGCTTGGATGATAGCACATCTTTTTACAGCGAAGTTTACTGAATAATTTAAGCCCTTTGTTGAGACCTACTGCTCAGAAAAAGAGATTACTATTTTATTTATTTTATTTTTTTGAGACTGAGTCCTGCTCTGTTGCCCAGGCTAGAGTGCAGTGGTGTAATCTCAGCTCACTGCAACCTTTGCCTCTTGGGTTCAAGTGATTCTCCTGCCTCAGCCTCCTGAGTAGCTGGGATTACAGGCGCATGCCACCACGCCCAGCTAATTTTTTGTAGAGACAGAGTTTCACCATGTTGGCCAGGCTGGTCTCAAACTCCCGACCTCAAGTGATCCACCCACCTCAGCCTCCCAAAGTGCTGGGATGACAGGCGTGAGCCACTGCACCCAGCCAAAAGATTATTTTTAAAACATGACTGCTCTTTGCCAGTGCACCTAGTAACCCAAAAGCTCTCATAGAGATGTGCAAGGAAATGAATGCTATCATGCCTGCCAACACAGCCTGCATTCTGAAGCCCATGGATTAAGGAATCCTTTTGACTTTCAACTCTTACTATTTAAGAGTTGAAGCTCTTACACTTTGTAAGGCTATAGGTGCCATAGATAATGATTCCTCTGATGGATCTGGGCAAAGTGAATGGAAAATCTTTGTAAAGGATTTATCATTAAAAACATTCATGATTCATGGGAGGAGGTCAAAATATCAACTTTAACAGGAGTTTGGAATAAGTTGATTCTAACTCTCATGGATGAACTTGAGGGATTCAGTGTGGGAAGTCACTGCAGATGTGGTGGAAATAGCAAGAGAACTACAGTTAGAAGTAGAGCCTGAAGATGGGACTGAATTGCTGCAATCCTATGATCAAACTTGAATGGATGAAGAGTTACTTCTTTATTTTTGTTTTTGTTTTGTTTTGTTTTTTCTGAGACAGAATCTTACTCTGTCATCAGACTGGAGTGCAGTGGTGCGACCTCCACTCACTGCAACTTCCTCCTCCCGGGTTCAAGTGATTCTTCTTCCTCAGCTTCCCGAGTAGCTGGGATTACAGGCACATGCCACCACACCCAGCTAATTTTTGTATTTTCAGTAGAGATGGGGTCTCACCATGTCGGCCAGGATTGTCTCGATCTCTTGACCTCATGATCTACCCGCCTCAGCCTCCCAAAGTGCTGGGATTACAGGCATGAACAACCATACCCAGCTGGGCAGTTACTTTTTATGGATGAATAAAGAAAGTGGTTTCTTGAGATGGAAACTACTCCTGGTGAAGACACCATGATCGTTGTTGAAATGACAACAAAGGATTTGCAATATTACACAAACTTAGTTGATAAAGCAGTGGCAGGGTTTGAGAGGTTTGAGTCCAAATCTGAAAGAAGTTCGACTTTGGGTAAAATGCTATCAAACAGCATCACACACTGCAGAGAAATCTTTCATGAACGGAAGAGTCAACTGATGCAGCAAACTTTATTGTTGTCTTATTTTAGAAAATTGCCATAGGCCCCTAGCCTTGAGCATCCACCTGTCTGGTCAGTCAGCAGCCACCAACATCAAGGCAGACCCTCCACCAGCAAAAAGATGACGACCCACTGAAGGCTTAGATAATCATTAGTATTTTTTAGCAATAAAGTATTTTTTTTTTTTTTTTGAGACGGAGTTTCGCTCTTGTTACCCAGGCTGGAGTGCAATGGCATAATCTCGGCTCACCGCAACCTCCGCCTCCTGGGTTCAGGCAATTCTCCTGCCTCAGCCTCCTGAGTAGCTGGGATTACAGGCACGCACCGCCATGCCCAGCTAATTTTTTGTATTTTTAGTAGAGACGGGGTTTCACCATGTTGACCAGGATGGTCTCGATCTCTTGACCTCGTGATCCACCCGCCTCGGCCTCCCAAAGTGCTGGGATTACAGGCTTGAGCCACCGCGCCCGGCTACAATAAAGTATTTTTAAGTTAAGGCATGTACATTTTTTAGACATCATGCTATTGCACCCTTAATAGACTGTAGTATTATGTAAACATAACTTTTATACTCACTGGGAAGCCAAAAAAGACGCACGACTCACTTTATTGTGATATTTGCTTTATTACGGTGGTCTGGAACCAAATCTGCAATATCTTTGAGGTATGCCTGTCTTAAAGATATAAATTACTAGCATGAATTATACCATTCATCTTTATATTGCGCAATGTCAGTTTTAAATGCAAATATAAGAACTTTCAACTTTTATGCAGAATCCACCAAAATGACTCATTTCGTATTTTGTAGCTCCTACATACATATGTATTTTGTTCTTACCAGAATAGTGGAAACACTGCGACTCATCTGTTTTTGTTTTCCTTGACATGCGAACGTTTTAACAACACTCCCTACCTTCAGCTTACTGAGTGAGGAAGGACTGAAAAGAAAAGGAATTATAAGTTGCCCTATTCTTCCCTCTTCTGTATCGTTTTTAGCATAGGTTATTGTCTAATACAGGGAAGTAACACAAGAAAGAATATGATAGGGTTCCTTGACTATTTGTGTTCTTAGTATGCCACTGCTTTCCTTCTGCTTTCGGAGCATGATCTGGTTCAAATGGAAAATGTGGCCTTTGTGGTAATGGACCTACCTTGTGCTCACTTTGAGTCTCACTGAACTCAGGTGCACAGTGGGTCTACCTGCAATCCCGTGCTCATTGGGCATAGCAAACCCTATATGCAAGCGGGGGACAAGGAAGGTGGCCACACACATCTTGCATTCTCTTCTGCTCACCCACACAGGCTGCATTGTTAAACTTCACATAAATACAAGTTCAAGGGTGAAAATATTAAGATGTTCAAGATGGTAACAGCAGATCATTAAATGAAGGGCAGCCCTTCTGAGCAAGGGTCCTGTGTGATTACACAGGTCATATGCCCATAAAGCAGCCCTGGGCATGGCACCCATGGTGAATACAAGCAGCTAGGTATGGGCTAGAGATCTCAAGCTGGCAGCCTGAGGGCCAAATTTGTCCCACAATGTGTTTTTATGTTCTTGGATCTGAATGCCTTCGGGTCAGCTCTTCCAGTTCACCAGTGTCTTCTGCCGCCTTTTGTCTCACAATCAGCCTGAATCATCATTTCAGTTCCTGCCTGGCCCCTGTAGGCATCTGAGTTTGAGCCCTCTGAATGAAGGCAGATGATAAGTAGTAAGAAGGGGAGGGGCTGTGTGCTAGGATGGGATTCTGAGCTGCATGTGGCGGCTGGAGATGGTGAGTCATTAAAGATTTAAGAAAATGTGACTCTTGGAAAAGCAGCAAAGGGAATACTGGGCAGGTTAAGTTAGAAGTGGGCAGAGATGAGCCAGAGAGATCAACTGGCACAATTGGGGTGATCCAGGCAAGAGGTGGTGAGGTCTGAGCTACATCACAGAGGTGGAGGATGAGGGTCAAGGTGTTTACTCAGTGCTGATGGGGGTGTGGGTGGAGGGAAGGGGGATGTCAGGGATGACCTAGGTTTCTGGCTCGGTTGGTGGATGGTGTGTCGTGGCTTTTTCGGGACAGTAAATACAGGAGGAGCAGCCTGTGAACTGAAGCAAATGATTTGCATTTTCAATCCTTTAAGTTTGAGGAGCCAGGAGGACACCCAGAAGGAAAGCGCCTCATAGGTAGTTGGATGGATTCAGGATGCTCAGAATCAGAACCTGGGCTGAGTTGTCAGCAGGAGCTGAGTCTGCAGGAGCAATGAGGAGAGAGGAGGCTGAAGGTGGAACTCCAGAGAGTGACATTTGAAAGCGGGCAGAAGAGGAAGCACTAGTCAAAGAGCTGGAGAAGGCCTGACCAGGCAAGCAGGCAGAACCAGGAGAGAGTGGTGGTGGAAGCCAAGGGAGGGAGGAGACACCTTCTCAGGTAGGTGGGTGGGTGCCGGTGGGGGGTGGCTACCTCAGTTTCTGAGCAAAAGAGAGGCTTGACTAGACCAAGAGGACTGGAGAGCAACCCAAGGGGCAGTGCAGGAGCATTTTTGGCAGCAGAGGGGTTGAGGGGCTGAGGGGCATGTGGGCATTGCCAATGAGGGTGACCAAGGGAGCAGATGTCCTGAGGACCCTGCTGGGGAGGCTCGCCAAGTGAGCACCAGAGCTGAGAGCTGGGGAGGGCCAGGAAAGCTCTTGCTTGCTGTTTTATTTCTTTTAGAATGCTGAGATTCGAGGAGGTTTATATGCTGAGGGGAAGGGCCCCTTCTTTTCAGACCCTGGCAACCTTTGAAACAGGGCCAGCTGCCTCCCAGGACTATTAGTTAAATGACGGAATATGTGGAAACCGCATAGTAAATGTCAGCATCATCGGCATCCTTGGCAGCCCTGCTCTGGGGAAACCTAAGATGAGATGCAGACTGCACTCTCCTCTCTGCAGTGCCTTTGAACTTTCTCCCATCTTTCTGTCATCCCCCTTGAAGAGGAATCAACATGCGGTGCCTTCTCTCCAAGGCTGATGGTTTGCTGCCAAGTGTGGGAGCATCCGAGCTGCCCCAGATTCTCAGAGCACAGTGATGTGTCTGGGTCTCATGGTTTACTGCCCTCTTCCCTCGATTCTGTCTTCAAATGCTCTGAAATCATCTGCATCTGTCCTGCCATTCCTGCCTAGGCTTGTCCGCCCTGCAGGGCAGCAGTGTTTGCTCCCTCTGAGGGTGTGTGAAAATACAGCCTGAGGGCCTAGTACCAGGACTATGAAGCTGCAAGTGGAGACTCCCCTCTTCCTACAGAAATAAGGATGCCCTAAGCCAAGAAGCTGACTCCATCTGTATCCATTTCTTAAGCCTCCAAATTGCCACAAGCTTACTGGCTAAAAACAAAAATTTACTCTCTTAACAGTTCTGGAGGCCAGAAATTCAAAACAAGTCTTGCAGGGCTAAAATCAAGGTGTCAGAAGGGCTGATTCTTTCCAGAGGCTCAAGGGGAGAATCCGTTTCTTGCCTTTTCCAGCCTCTCGTGGCTGCCAGCATTCTTTGGCTTATGGCCACATCGCTTTATTCTTTGCTTTTTTCATCACATTGCTTCCTCCTCTCCTATAGTCAAATTTCCCTTTGCCTCTGTGTTATGAGGATATTTGTGACCGCATTTATTAAATAGGACCACCCAGATAGTCCAGTAGAGTCTCCCCATCTCAGGATTTTTTTTTATGTAATCACATTTGCAAAGTCCCCTTCGTTTCCTTTTGTCCCATTCGCAGGCTCCAGGGATTCGGACCTGGATCTCTGTAGGGGCCATTACTCAGTCTGCCACATCATCATCAGAGGGGACTCTCCGCGCACTCTGGTGAAGCAGGCAGGACGTGCATTACCCTCATTTTACTGCTGAAGAGATTAAAACTTTTTGATATGATAGTGGCCACACAGACTTTGGAGTTGGTGGCCAGGCCAATACCAGAGCCAGGCCTCTGGCCCTAGCCTGGGGCACATCTATAGCCCTGCATTAGAGCCCTGCCACTGCAGAGCCTCGGGGTGAGGCGGGACCCTGCAAGGATTTTCGGGGCTGCTGGAGCCCCACAGATGAGTCCTGACTTTCAAGAGTCCATCTACAATTTCTGTGTTTGGTCAGAGAGGTGGTGTGGCCATGGCAACCCCTGGACAGAAAACACCTCACCTCATGGCCATCTGTGGGGTTTGGGGGCATAAGCCAGGGGTGCCTCTGGACAGGGAATTGCTGTCCTTTCTGGGTTTTGCCAGGGCAGAGGACTGCCCGGTGGTGGCATGCTAGGGGCTCACCTCAGTGCCGAAGGAGTGTAGCATCTTAACTGGCAGCCAGGGCCCTGCTTAGCTCCAGGGAATGAGAGCTTTTCCATCAGATCTCTGTTGCCAGGGCTCAGTCAGAGTCCTGTATTTTATTGTCTTGAACAGATGAGCTCAGCTCTTGGGGAATGAGGCATTGGCAGGGAGGTTCTTTTGTTTGTCTTATGGAGACCGAATCTCTCCCCTTTCCATCAGACCAGGACCTAAGAAACCCCACACTGAGCTGCCTAAGCCCTGCCAAATGCACCCAGCTATGGGGCCTGCCTGCAAAACAATGTTCATCCCACTTGAGCCCCCGCCTGCCCCAGACCCAGGGCCAAGGGCCCAGCTGCCTGCCCCTGTCCTGTCAGCTGCAGGGCTTGGACACCATCCTCTCACCCCCTGGAGGGGAGCAGAATAGACAGAACGGGTTGGAACAGTTTGGAAATGAGGGTGGCCTAGAATTTAGAGAACTCTGGAATCCAAACTGTAGGACCTTTGTTACTTTTGTCCCAGGTGAGTGTCAAGGAGCGATTATTCTTATAACCCACCTGTGCCGTCAGCCTTGGCGGCAGGTAGAGCAGGGTTCTGCTGGCCCCAGCTGCCAGCAGGGCTCAGGAAGCTGTGAGGGCAGGATTCACGCAGCTCTCTCACTGCCCCTCCCGCTGCTGTCTTCCTACCTCTTCCATAATCCACAAGCGCGAGGGACAGAAGGAGCACACTCCTGTAGTAGTCATGGGTGACTTCACTATCACTCAAGGCTATGTTCAATAATAATAACACAGACAAGCATTGCAGGCTTTCAACTTGACCTAGAACCCAGTATAGTTCCACTGGCTTTTTAGGGCCTCTCCTGAGCACCAGGTCATCCCAGAGCCACTCAGAAGGATATTGCTGAGTCCCATCCCATTGCGGCTGACTCAATCTCTGAAGGAGGCGTCCACAGCCAGAGTCAGCTCCTTATTCAAGATCTTGATATCTTGCCCCCCAGTTCCCCAGCAGGGGGGCCTGGCATCCTGCTCTCAGTAGTGACAGGGGCATGGGCTTGGGGATAGCCTTCTCAGACAGCAGGTGGGCCTCAGGGACATGAATAGCCATTGCTCAGTTAGGGTTGGTCCCACAGCCTGGGGCAGCTCAGCAGCTGGCAGAGCTCAGAGTTCCTGGTTATGCCCAGCAGAGTCCTCTCCTCTGGCCACACTTCTCATGCTGTGTGTTCACGCAGGGATCAGACATCTGGGTGCCTGCAGCATGCCAGACACTGTGTTCTGAGCACCGAGAATGCAGTGAGGAAAAGCCACATTCCCTCATCCCTCGGTGCCTACACTCCAGTTGGGGGCAGGCATGGAGGGAGGAGAAAGAAGCACAAGCATTGTGGAGATGCAGGAAGACATGCTGTGTAAGAGAGCAGCATTCATGGTACCCTGAGAACTGAATGGTATAGAAGAGAATAGTTCTCCAGAGGAGGGTATGGTGTCATACAAGGAATCTGGATCTTAGGTCTTTGAGGGATAGGATTGAGAAGTCAGAACAACAGGAGCAAAGCATGGTGGCGTAAAAGTGGCGAAAGATGGGCATGGTGGAGCCTCAGGTGTAGGGTCGAGTGTGGGGTGGATCAGGGGAGTAGCAGGAGATGGTGCGTGAAAAATGTGTGAGGTCAGGTTATACACGGCTGTTAAAGCCTGCCAAGGAGTCCAGACTCCAGATGAAGAGGCAGCAAACGTTTAGGGGGTGAGACATCACTAGATCAGCCCAACACCTCAACCACCTCTTCTCCACCAGGAAGGTGCAAGGACACTCTCTCCACAATCACGGGGCCGACCACCCAGAACACATATGGGCGGAATGAAGGGGCCTGGATGAAGGACCCCCTGGCCAAGGATGAGCGGATTTATGTAACCAACTATTACTACGGCAATACCCTGGTAGAATTCCGGAACCTGGAGAACTTCAAACAAGGTGCGTGATATGGATCCAACCCAGGTGGCTCCTTCCCTTCCCCATGTCCTCTGTTTTTATCACAGCTGACCCTCTTTGGTGGTAATGGCAGATGAGAAGGGTGGCACCTTCTTCTGATGGCTAGTGGTTCCCCTTGGAAAGCGGTCCCCCTTCTCCACTCCCTCACATTCTCTGCCTCTCAGTGCTGCCCCTCCTCCCCAGCTCCTGGGACACGGGACAACCTCCAGTCCAGAAGAGGGTGGTGAAGCATCCTCCCTTTTCCATAACCCTTGACAATGTATGAACCACATTCATGTATATTAGCTCCCTGGACCCTTGAAACAGGCAGGTGGGAGTTGTCACTTCCCTATGACAGATGAGGACGCTGAGGTGTGGACAGGTTAAATGATGTGCAACAGAACACTAGAAAGAGGCAGAGCCAAGACGCAAACCCGGGTTTCCAGACCCCTCGTTGATCATCACTCACCTAACCACACGGGCCGCCCACCCTCTGCCACGCCACCCCGAAGCCTCTTGTTTTCTCCCCACCCGCAGGTCGCTGGAGCAATTCCTACAAGCTCCCATACAGCTGGATCGGCACAGGCCATGTGGTGTATGATGGCGCCTTCTACTACAACCGCGCCTTCACCCGCAACATCATCAAGTATGACCTGAAGCAGCGCTACGTGGCTGCCTGGGCCATGCTGCATGACGTGGCCTATGAGGAGGCCACCCCCTGGCGATGGCAGGGCCACTCAGATGTGGACTTTGCTGTGGACGAGAATGGCCTATGGCTCATCTACCCGGCCCTGGACGACGAGGGCTTCAGCCAGGAGGTCATTGTCCTGAGCAAGCTCAATGCGGTGGACCTGAGCACGCAGAAGGAGACCACGTGGCGCACGGGGCTCCGGAGGAACTTCTACGGCAACTGCTTCGTCATCTGCGGGGTGCTATACGCCGTGGACAGCTACAACCAGCGGAATGCTAACATCTCCTATGCCTTCGACACCCACACCAACACGCAGATCGTCCCCCGGCTGCTGTTTGAGAATGAGTATTCCTACACGACCCAGATAGACTACAACCCCAAGGACCGCCTGCTCTATGCCTGGGACAATGGCCACCAGGTCACCTACCACGTCATCTTTGCCTACTGACACCCTTGTCCCTGCAAGCAGAAGCACAGAGGGGTCACTAGCACCTTGTGTGTATGTGTGTGTGCACGTGTGTGTAGGTGGGTATGTATTGTTTAAAAATATATATTATTTTGTATAATATTACAAATGTAAAATGACAATTTGGGTCTATTTTTTTATATGGATTGTAGATCAATCCATACGCATATGTGCTGGTCTCATCCCCCCCCCTCGTTTATATTTTTGTGCAAATGAACTTCTCCTTTTGACCAGTAACCACCTTCCTTCAAGCCTGCAGCTCCTCCAGCTCCTAGATCTCAGATCTCAACCGTTGAAAAGGTTTCTTTGTCTGGGTCTCACAGGAGGCAGACCACACCAGGAGCAGAGACAGAAAAGGCAAGAAAGAAGTGCTATGTGGCGGGAAAAAAGTTTTAATGTATTGGAGAAGTTTTAAAAACCCAGAAAAATGCTTTTTTTTTTTTTTTTTTAAATAAAGAAGAAATTTAAAATCAGCCCCCAGTGCACTTTCGTTCAGCACCGATTTGTCTGGCCAGGTGTTGGATCCCACTTCCGGAAGGAGACGAGGTCTGGTGTTCCTCAGACATGTTCTCTAGCTGAACTGGGCTGCATCCAAGTTCAGTTCCAAGGAGCTCCCCCTCCCCTCCTGATAGGGGCTTCCTGGTGGGGGATCTGGAATGAGCCGACCCTTGTGTTCTCTTTATTTTGTGGCATTGATCCCTTCGTTTCTCTGTCGCACCGGCTTCCTTGCTCTGTTCTGCTACTCCTCTGATCATTTCACCCAAGGTGTGGGGAACCCATTCATTCCTTAGCCCTGCTTCTTGAGGTCTGGTCTCACGCACTGTTGAAAATACAAAGCTGAGTGAGCATGACCTTGTTCCCTCACTTCCTTAAGAAGTTCTCAATCAATCCATCTCTCTCCTCCTCTCTCCTTCTCCCCATAACCCTGTCTGCCTTATCTTAAACATGCTCATTTGGCCAGGCTTTCCCTCCCACCCTCCCTTCCAGGAAAGGGGCTCCTTTCTGAAACAAGATCCCAGAGGGAAACGGCTGAGAGGCGAGGAAGAACTGCAGCCCCTCCCTCCGGGCGCAGGGCTGAGCCCTGTGCAGTGCCTGCTGTCCACAAGTGTGATTTTTCCTCCACGCTACACAAAACAGGAGACAGAACATCTGAAAAAGCCTCAACAGGCATCTCCTGAGGTTACGGAGGAGGGCAGGACCCAGGGACGCAGTGGGGGGATCAGCAAAGCTCTCCCATGCAGCTCCCCTCAGCCTCCTCCCAGCCCCTCTGTAGGTGGCCTCACTTCCTGACCCCCAGTTAGAGAGTCACGCCAGGGAGCTCCCCCTGTATAGAGAACAAGGTGCGGTGGTGGGGGGGTGGGCATGAGGAACAGCCCTCCAGGGAGGCCGGCTGCAGCTCATCTGGGTGAATTAATTGTTTTCGGGCCAAACTGCCTACTCGGGCCAGGTGAGGACACTTCCCAGGTGCCTCCCACACGCCAGAAGGAGGAAGCAGAGGCGGGGGTGGCCGCAGCCTGAAGCTGGGTGGTCGGAAATGTTTTCCTTGAGCACAGCATCCAGGACGTCTTCAGGCAGCTTTCTGTTGTTGGGTGAACTTTGGAAACGCCAAAATTTAAACAAAGAATGAGCTTCTCCAAAGCCTGAAGAGCAGAATAACGGCCAGGCTGTGCCCCACCCGCTGCTGCCTAGTGCGAGGCCTGACACCTGCGCCCAGACCCTCAGCTGTAAGATGAGGGGTGTTTCCCAGCCCTCACACTCGCTGGCTGAATCTTCTCTCGCTCTGTAGCGCCTCCTCAAACTTAGAGCATTGTAACTGCTTGATATTGATGGGAATATAGTTACTTTTTTTTTCCTGTTGAAAGACTTCCCAACAGCATATTTCAAAAGTAGAGAAAAATATTTTAAATTAAGGCCAACATGACATGTTACCCAAACACTTTAGTAAGTATCTCTTAAGGAAATTTTTAACATAACCTTAACCTAACAGGATTAAGTATGAGTCCTTAAAATTAATAACATACAATCCAAATTTAATTTCTTCAATGTTCTCAAAAGTGTCTTGTACAGCTGGGACTTTGAACCCAGATCAATGAATATCCACACACTGAATTATGTTTCTGTATCTGAAATCTCCCTCTACCTCCTCTCCCTCCGTCTCCCCTCCTTTCCTATAAACTTTTCATTTTGGAATAATTTTAAATTTACAGAAAAGTTGCAAGTTTAGTACAGAGAGTTCCTGCACACGCTTCAGGTAGGTTCCCCTAATATTAACATCTTACATAATCATGGTATTTGTCAAAGCTCAAGAAACCTGCATTAGTGAATTACCATCAGCTCTAGTTAAGCCTCTTCTCATCTAGAATGGTTCTCTCTGCCTGACCTCTTTCTTTCATGTCATTGATTTGCTGAAGAAACTGTGTTGGGTTTTGGTGACACATCACTTTCTGGATTTATCTGATTACTCCCTGCAGGTGTCATTTAACTTAGTCCTCTGCCACGGTCTGAATGTTTGTCCCCCCACCGCCACCAAATTCTTATTTTGAAATAAGCGTGATGGTGATGGGAGGATTAGGCCATGAAGGCAGAGCCTTCATGATGGGATTAAAAGAAACTCCAAGGGCTGGGCGCAGTGGCTCACGCTTGTAATCCCAGCACTTTGGGAGGCCAAGGCAGGTGGATCACCTGAGGTCAGGAGTTCAAGACCAGCCTGGCCAACATGGTGAAACCCATTTCTACTAAAAATACAAAAATTAACTGGGTGTGATTGTGAGTGCCTGTAATCCCAGCTACTTGGGAGGCTGAGGCAGGAGAATCGCTTGGACCTGGGAGGCAGAGGTTGCAGTGAGCCGAGATCATATCATTGCACTCCAGCCTGGGTGACGAGAGCAAAACTCTTGTCTCAAAAATTAAAAAAAAAAAGCTCCAAAAGCTCCAAGGAAGTCCCTTGCCCCATCAGCCATATGAGGGCACAGTAGCAAGGCATCAACTAGGAAGCAGCGGTGCCCTCACTGGACACTGAACCTGCTGGTGCCTTGATCCTGGAATTCACAGCCTTTGGAACTGTAAGCTATAAGTTTCTGAGTAATTTATAAATTACTCAGTCTAGGGTATTTTTGTTATAGTGGTATGGATGGAATTCAGGGAAATACTGCGTAGAAGAGGGTGGTTCTCTGTCAAAGGCCCCACCCTCAAGCCTGAAGACAGGAATTTCTGTTTTTGGCCCCCCATGCCTCCCCCATCCTGTCCCCATATAAACCCAAGTCCTTAGTGGGAACATACAAGCAGCTGAACGTTGGGACTAGCAGACCAGCAATGGTGGAACAATACAGCAGAGAAAGAGAGAAGAGGTGGGACACTGGATGCGGAGCGGAGTCTGGCTGGCGGCGGTCGGAGAAGAGTCCAGCTGCTGGGTGGCCCAACTCCAGGGGAAGGCCACCTTCCCACCCCATCCTCCCCTCTGGCTCCCCATCCATCTTGCTGAGAGCCACCTCTACCACTCAATACAACCTTGCACTCATCCTTCGAGCCTGCATGTGATCCGATTCTTTCGGGACACTGGGCAAGAGCTCGGGATACAGAAGGCAGAGGGTCCATTGAGCTGATTAACACACAAGCCGTCTGCAGACTGCAAATCTGAACGAGCCTTGTAACATACGTCTACCTGGGCTTTGGGAGTCGCAGACACCCATCCCTAGACGCTGCTGTGGAGCCAGAACTCAAAAGCACATGCGCTGGCCTCTGCACTTGTCCCTAGGCATTTCAGCTGCAGGGTGATCTAGCAGGCAGACCACACCCCTGCCTCACATGCTGCAGGGGGAATCCGGGAACCCTCCCTTTACAATAGCAGTCTCAAGGGGCTAAGACATCCTCTTTCCAGCTTTCGCCTTAAAGTGGAGGTTAGATCTAAAGGCTTGATTAGATTTAGGATAGACATTTTTGACAAAAGACTTCATTGTGATGCTGTGAACTTGGTGCACGATATTTTCCACATTTGTCCTCCTCTTTTCACTGGCTTTTGTCAGCCTTACCACCCTACGATGACGCATTGCAAACACCCCATACATGTTCTGCCTGCCTCCTGGGTCCCCTCCCACCCCCAGACATCTGTGATTCCCATGCTGACAGATGGATCTTGCGTTGGTCCTGACTCTGCAACCACTGTCAGGTTGAAGAAGAGTGCCTCCTGGGCAGTAGTCATCAGGCAGCTTTTGTTTTCTTCCTGTCAATATCCCCACGAATTTATTTAATAGTCCTAGTTCTTTTCCCACTCCTGGATGAAAACTTGGACAGACCCCTTGATTTCTCTGGCAACTCTCAGGTAATAAAAAGTCCTGTGGTCACTTTAAATTAAAACAAGAACAACATAGATTCTGTTGCATAATTGAAACAGCCAGTTCATTGTAGTCATCAGAATGTTAAACTTGACTTCAGGTTGCTTCTCCCACCCTTGTCCTTGCTGAGGCCACCGGCGAGGGGTCATCCACTCCCCTCCATGGCTAACTTTGGTGTCTGCCCTTCCAGAGGTGAGCAGGAGGACAGGAGGACAAAGGGAGCAGGAAAGGTGTTCCTCTGAAGGTAAAGTCGTGGGGTCTAGCACTCCTGAGAGGTGCTTAAAGTCTCCTGAGCACTTTTGTGGGTTCTTTGAAGAACTCGCCCTTTTTGCTAGGGATGCCTTGTCACTTTCTCTTCACATGGACTAAAGTTTCTCCATTCTGGCTGGAGAATCTTCTCCAGCTCTTAGAAATCTAGGGGTACGTCTGGCTGATTCTACTGGTATCTCTGCCCCTCTCAATGGTCCACTTGCATAGGACTTAAGATGACCCCATGTAAGGCCACATCTGGTGCACAGAAAATTCTCATACATTATGCGTCCTGACAAAGCCTGGAGTGCAGGTTGGTCCTCAGCTAAGTCATCTTTGCTGAAGAGTAGCTAGCCAGCCCACCTTCTCCCAAATGGGAGTGTGTCACTGATCCACTGTTACCCCAAACTGCAAAGAACACAGACTACGTGTCCCAAGAGGTCCACTTAAAGCTCTCTTCCCTTAGCCTTGCCATAAAGGGCAGGCACGCCCCTCCCCAGGGTGGAAGGGGTGGGACTCCACAAAGCTCTCTCCAGAGGAATCCTCTTCTAACATCTCTTTTAAAAAGTTTCCAACTCTCAATTCTTTCACACTCTTAATGTGGGTGAAGAGTTTAAAGGTCTCTAACCAGTTTCCGGACACCTCCTTGGTGAACGTTGCCTGCGTTCTGGCCCATCCTTTGGAATGTGAGATCTGGCGTTTCCTGGGGCCTTGGCTGAAACTCCCATTCTTACACACCATAATGCTACGGCCGTTCCCTCCTCCCAGGATGCCTTCTCAGCCACCACCCTGCCCTTCTTGACACCTTAGACTGTCCTCAGGGTCCAGCTCAAGTAAAGTCTTGTCCGATTCCCCAGTCAAAGCAACAGTAGCCCCTACTACCACGCATCGCACCGACTACCTGTGTTGTTTTTGCGTGTATATGTGAACACATCTAATCTGTTCAGGGACGTTTGTCTCTCTGGAAAAGCAGAGGCTGTTCCTTATTCACCCGGGCCTCTCCACAGCACTTAGCACAGAGCCCGACTCACAGTACCGGCTCATTAGGGATCTGTCAAATGAATAAATAAATAAGGAATTCACTTTGGCCGTACAGTATTCAAGGTCACATCATCACCTTCCCTAACTGGAACCTGACCAAAGTCACAGGCCGTCCTGCAGTCTGTATTTGGGGAGCCATTCTCAAACAGTGCTTTTCTCAAGGTTCTCCTGCCCACAGACTTGCAGAGCAATGCCCACAGACCAGGTGGATCTTGTTACTGGAACTCAGGAACTTGAAACTTGAGGAGGGCAGGCTCTCAGCCACTGTAAGAGAGGATCCCTGCAGGGACCAACAATCTCCACCTAGGGGTCATGTGTGAGCCCAGGACATGTCCTGTTCATCTTACATCGCCAAGGCCTCAGTGAGGATAATGGGCTGTTTCCCCACTTGAAAGCAAAAGATATAGAATTATGCCCAGTTTCTAAACCAGTTATACAATTAACAGTAAATATGACTACTTGGGGTTTTTTATTGAGCACAGATGAGCAATATTCAGTGTCTGAGGCCTCGATCCTGGGTGGGTTGGTGGGTGACCTCTGCTCTCCTGACGAGGGAGCTTCACGTGGCTGCCCATCCACGCTCAACAGCCGGGTCATCTTCCCGGCCTCCTCCATCAATGCTTGACTGTCTCAGTCTGTCCCCAACCTTCATGAAATCACAAATGGGCACCAAGAAGGGGTCTCGGACTATAACTCACCAAGAAAACAATACAGAAGGAATATTTGCTTTTTGAGAGCATTCTAATATTCCTTAAGAAATTATTAGCATTATACCTTTAGGAGTCCTTGGTTGTAAGCAACAGAGGTAGAGTTTTTCTAGCTTGGGCAAAAAGGAATTTATTAGAAGGATACTTGGAAGTTCACAGTCGAAGGAAAACGTGGAAAATCAGGCCATGGGAAGGCAAGAACCAGGCCGGCTGTGGGCAGCAGGATATTCTCTTTGAAGATACCTTCATGGGAGCTTCTGTTTCAGCCATGCGTAGTCCCCAGCTGTCTCCATTCAAGACACAAGTTTATAGGAGAGGGTGTGGCTGGTGAGCTTGGTCCAAAGACCACCTTATCACCAGGGTCTGATTCTGCGGTTGACAGCTCCGCCTCAGTCACACCAAGTCGGGAGGGGCCCGTTCCCCCAGTGAAGGGCTGCTGAGCAGACAAAAACAAACAAATAAAAACCAAAAACAAAACCAGATGTCCACCAAAACCATTTCCACTAATATATTGGAAATATGGTTCAATTTTCCAAAGCTCAGTTTCTACACAACGCTTTGTTTAACTGAATTTCTCTTTTCCTACTACCTGCTGGAAAGTTTAAGGTTCACAGCAAGCATGTAGGATCTGGACGGTGTCCAGGTTGCCTCTGCCTCTCTCCTGGTTCCATTTTATGGTTCTTGTTTGTTTCTGTTTTGTGTTTAGTGTTCCTTTAGTTTGCTGCCTTGGTGCAGGCTGTGACTTTTTTTTTTCTGGAATAAGGCAGAATATAAATGAAAAGATTATCGGTGACTCTTCAGGAATGCACTATGGTATAAAGCAAGGTTTGTCTGAGCTGCGAATTTGCCCACTGGAAGTGTTCGTAACCTGGAAGCCAACAGTGATGAAGATGTCCTCGCGGCACGGAATCCCTGGAGTGCTCTACTTTTAAAGCTTTCCCAGAGCGATTAGATGCAGACAAGTTGCATCAAACTTTTACTGCATAGTATTCCTACGGTTAGGGGAATGTAATTTGACCCAGGGTAAGACAGGCCAGCTGAGAAAGAGAGGAACAGAGAGTGAACAAGAACAAAGGGAGGTTGGCTGATGCAGCCTGGGGCAGGGCCCTGCCTGGGGGTTATTTTCCATGTGACCTCAGCTGAGCTCTCTCTCTCTTTCTGGAGGAGCCTGCCTGGCCCTGGAGCACCAAGGAAAATTTGGCAGTGCCTGAGGCAAAGTACGCCAACAGCAGCAGGGGCCAGGAAAGGACTGGAAAACGCTGGTGAACGTCCCGGAGTCACACAGCAACTTCAGTTATGGGTTGGAGAGGCAAGGCTGGGGTTGGAGTGAAAAGCGAGAGATCTGCCAGCTGCCCTCAGAAGAACCCCAGCCCCACCCTCCAGCCTCTGTGATAAGCCGGCGTCCCCCCGAGCTCAGAGGCTGGGAGAGGCCCGAGGGCTATGCTCTCACCAAGGGGGTCTTGGTTGTGGAGATCAGAAACCCACTCAGCCTGGCTCAAACCGGAGCTAGCCGTAAGAGTGTCCCAGGCAGTCCCACAGGTACTCAGTGAGGCTTCAGGCTCCTCTCAGGGATGGGGACAGGAAATTCCTCCCAAAGCACTGGGATGACCATCTTCAGGGCCCTCAGAGCACTCTGCTCCTCCCTGCTCACCCGTCTTACAATGTAGCCCAACATGGCAGCAGCACAAGGAGCCTCCCCAGGCCCCCCGAGGTGGAGCATCCACGACTCACTGTCCCCTCAGACTCCCTGAGAGGCTCAGCTCACCTGTCCATGCTGAGCATGGGGACTGACCATGTCCATCCCTCATCCAGCCAGCTGTGTAGGAGGAGCAGGCCGAGTAGACCCCGAGGCTCATAGGAGGACTCAGTACATGTGAATCCCATTGGGAAGTGAACACTGGTTCTTCGTCTAGTCGAAGGGTCACTGAGAGGACCCGCAAGAGCTTCAGGGTCCAGATGGAGGGTCCTGTCGAGAGCGCTGTGGGAGGGATTCCTGCACCCCAGGGCCATGGGCTCAAGGACTCTGAGGACACCAGGTGTGTTTTGGTCACTGACAAAGAGCAATGCTCTGTGACTTCCAAAGAAACAGACTCACTTTGCAGGCTGACACCTGGTAGTTCCTCCTAGGGACTTCCTCCAGCATGACTCTCTTGAGACAGAGCTACCCAAGTTCTGGGAACCATGTGAGCCCTCAGGGGTTATCCGACACCGATTTCACACGGAAGTGGTACTTGAAATGCAGAAAGTTGTCCACCCACCAGCTTTACACCCCCTGAGGCCCAGCAGGCCTTTGCCATGAGGCTACGCTGGCTCCTGATTGTGTCTTCCCTACCTCTGCCCAAGCTGTTCTCACCCACAACAGCTTCAGGGTCCAGATGGAATCCTGCCCGGACAGGCGTCCCTCCCCAGTCACGACCTGCTTGACTTCCCCCTTCCCTTAAGATTTGGCCAAATCCTCCCTGGGGAAGCCCCAGCCCCATCCTCTCCTCCCGTTCCTCTCCCTCGGGCCTCCACACCTGTGTCTTAGCCTGCCTGGCATCTGGAAGCCTCCAGCCACTCATGCTGCTGTGTGCTTTTCTCCCCAGCCTGGTCGCTGGAGGACATCTCTGTGTCCTGTCGGAGCGCGGCCAGGACATTAGAGGGGCTTGATGGGCTGATGTGGGGCCACCAGAGAGCCCCAGTTCTGGTCACACAGAAGGACTTCTGACCCTTCAACAGCCCCTGCCACCACCAGGCCCCAGCGGCCCCTCGGTCACCCTGCCCCTCTGGCCCTCTCTTCCAGCAGTGGAATTCCCCTCCGCCCACCAAAGCCCCTAGCCCCGCGCTGACTCCCTCACCTCACAATGGCCACTTCTGTTATGGAGGGACCATACCCCACTGTGGCGCATTTTCAGAACAGAAAGGGCGTTCACTGGGACACCCTTGGGGTTACGGCATTCCTGCAGAGCACACTGGCCTACTCCCTGCAGCTCTGTAGGAGACAGGCCCCCGGGTACCCCGGGTGACCCCCACCCCTAACTGCTGTCCTTTCTCCTGAAAAAGAAGGGCCAGTGGCTGGCGCTGGCCCCAGGCTCTGCTGCCTTTCTCACTCTGAGGAAGCCAGTCCACGTTTTGTTCCCCCGTGAGGCCAGGCCAGTGGTCAGGATGGAAACAAGGCAGCGCGGAGAGGAGGGAGGCCAGCCAGGCAGGGAGGAGCTGACCCCAGGCCACTCTTGTGCAGAAACTGCTGTCTGGAGGCAGGCAAGGCAGCCTTCAGCTACGGGGCACAAAGCAT